>NC_091172.1:43087746-43150246 GCF_040958095.1 Procambarus clarkii | reverse complement strand
TAATGGTCTTTTATACCTAGATATTTATGATCATTCGTTTACCGAATATTTCAATGCCAAATACATAAGAAACTTCTTGATTTTGCATTGGAATAATTCTTAGATATTCTAGCCTAACCTAGCTATCAGCCAATATTTATCATAGCTATATATCTAAGTAAACAAATTGTTTGCAGTGGCTTAAGCCACCATATCCATTAACTAGTAAGCATTCATAACAAACTGATACTGTTTTGTGTTAAGAAACCACAGTAATTAAGTATATCAGTGTCACAGACACAACTGCATCTTAATCATAAATTACCAATTATCTACCTCATTGTGGTAACATTACATATATATTTAAGTGTATTATCTTGCATTATCTCTAATCTACTGATTTTCAGAGCTGCTCATTACATAATATTCTTTAAAAAAGTGTTATCATCACTGTAAGAGCATTCATTACAATCTAACTATAATCAACTATATCATACCCTATATTACAGGTAAAACCAGTAGACATTCTACTGTATTTTATCTAACTATTATTATGGTAACAGATTTTGTAATAACTTTGCAAAAATAGTGCCATTTACTATTTTTAAAAAATTATTACAAGATTTACCAACTTGGTGCATTCGTGCATTCGGGTCACAAATCAAATTATTACAGTACTTTTGATAATTGAACACCTGCTACAACCTGATTCCAGGGAGGAAATGAAGGACGATCTTTGGAATCATTACCTAAGTAGACAGGAAAGCTCATTTATCAAAATACATTAACATCATACATATTTATCAGAAAAAAGAGAAAAATCTCGGAATCTCCGAAACTCGGAAAAGGTCAAAATGACTAACAGTATTCCACCTGCAGCTGAAACAGAAAAGAAAAGGACACAAAGTGTCTAAAAAATCACTTGAATCTACAGCCTACAGACCATTTAAATCAGGTGATAGACAAATGTCATCATCACTTGGCTACAATAGTCTACAATTGGGGATTAAGACCAATCTTAATCTCACATCACAATCTGAAAGGCTAACAACACATTGACAATGTCAATACAAATATTATCATCCATCTAAGATAACTATCTTAATCCAAGAATATAGTCTTGATCACCTAATCTCATGCTTTCACTGGAGTGAAAGCAGCCTCAGAAAATCTGAAGTTAATCAAGCATCTCAAAGAGACTTACTTAATAGAAAAGGCAAAGCCGAGAAAAAAAAGAAAAAGCAAAATGCTTCATCACATCATGAATAATGTAGATACACATTATTACAGATACAATTCATCCTTTAAGGAAATCCTTGGAGGAGTACAAGTGTTACATGCTTGTATAACCTACTTCCATGTAATTGCTTACCTACAAGTGTTACATACTTGTAACAACATCTTATCACAAAGCCAAATCTTTGATGGACTTCGAGCTTACGTACAAAGATTACGAAGCCGAGGAAAACTTAGATCTCAAGAAAAAATCCCCAAAAGTGAATCCACGGACAAAAGCAAAAATGTCCAGAATGGCAGTCAAAAATCAAGGCAACAAAACTCCTCTTCTGCAAAGTGGAAACAGAATAATGTTGGCTCTTATGCTATATCCCCCACAGTTAACAGAACTGTAGGAAACCAAGCTCCTAAGACAGATAAGACAAAAGGAGCTACAAGTGCCCCAAAATGTTTATTCTGTCAAGAAGCACATACCATTTATCAATGCACAGTATATGTAGGCCGTGCCAGTCGAATCGATCGACTGAAATCTCTGAACAGGTGCATCCGTTGTTTACGGAAGCACAATACAAGTGAGTGTATCACTCAATTGCAGAACTGCCAATATTGTCATAAAAGTGTACATCACACAGCACTCTGTGGTGATATTAACACTCAATCCAGATCACAGACTTCCAATAATCAACATGCATCTCAGGCAAAGCCCAAAGATGATAATACCACAACAGCCGTACAATTCTGTACAGTAATGAGCAATGTCAACGACTTGGATACAGAAATTGTTACAACAGCCATATTGCCTACTGCACAGCTAGAACTATGCAATCAAGGAATTTGTATTCCAACTAGAGGCTTTTTTGATCAAGGGTCACAGAAAACCTTTATCAGTAAAAAGATGGCAGAAGATTTACAACTTAAATCTTCAAAGCAAGTATCTACATCAATATCAGGGTTTTTTACTAATTCTGGTCGTAGAACCTTTCCAGTAGTAAAACTCAATGTCTGTCTAGGTACATCCCAAAGGACAGTAGAAGCCATAGTAGTTGATAAAATTCCTACTGAAATGGAAGTGAATGGTCTGACAGCAACTATTAAATTCCTAAAAGAAAAAGGAATCCAATTAGCAGATCCTCTACTCGATTCTGACTACATAGGAGATATCGGAATCCTGATTGGAGCTGACTACTATCATCGATTCCTTCTAGGATCAGAAGAATCTATGGGTATGAATATACTCAAATCAGCAGGAGGCATATTGATGACAGGACCTATACTAGATCTTGAACCTTCAACTCCTGAAAAATCACATCATACAGAAACTGTAATAGTGGCATGACTAGGCAAAGAACAGTCACCACTTAAAATCCCCCACATGATTGATGATGGATTGGAATCTGTACCTCAATTGTGGGAACTTGATGCCATAGGAATAATTCCTGAACAACCAAGTCCTGATGATGTCTGTGCATACAATCAGTACTTAGAAACTGTACAGTATCATGATGGACAGTACTGGGTAAGGCTACCATGGAAAATCAACCATAAAACCTTACCTACCAATTATCACATGGCTTATAGTCAATTTAAATCTCAACTAGCAAAGCTAAGAAAAAGGCCTGAGCATTTAAAACTCTATCATGAGATTATTGCTCAACAATTAAAGAATAAATTCATCGAAGTCGTGAAACATGACAATAAGCAAATAGGCCAATTTTTACCACACATGGCTGTAAAGAGAGAATCAAAAACAACTCCTTTACGGATAGTTTTTAATTGTAGCTCTAAATCTGGACCCCAAGGAACCAGTCTAAATGATTGTTTGCAAACAGGTCCAAGTCTAACTCAGAAATTGTATGACATACTGTTGAAGTTTAGACTTAACAAATATGCGTATTCAGCAGATATAAGTAAGGCCTTTCTCAGAGTGGGCTTGCAGGAAGAAGATAGAGACTTCACTAAGTTTCTATGGGTAGAGAACCCAGAAGATGTCAATAGTCCTGTAGTGACTTTCAGATTCTCTTCAGTTCTTTTCGGCGCGACAAGCAGTCCATTTCTGTTGCAAGCAACTCTAGATACTCATCTGAAGAAATCATCAAGTCCCTGTAAGACTGAAATCAGTCAAAATCTATATGTAGATAATTTTCAAGGGACAGTTAACAGTACTACTGAACTGTTACAATTATATCAAGAGGCCAACAAGGAGCTACAAGGTGCCAACATGCCACTGCAATCTTGGGCCTCTAATAATGCAACATTGAATAATCAAATAGCAAGAGATTACCCTGAATATCACGTACCAGAATCACAAAAGGTGTTAGGTATGGATTGGGATTTAATCTCGGACACAATATCGATCAAATCTGTGCCAGTAAATTACAACATCACTACAAAAAGGGATTTGCTTTCACAAGTTAGCAAAGTATTCGACCCACTTGGTCTACTAAATCCTTTGACTATCAAGTGGCGTTTATTGGTGCAACAAGCATGGAAAGCTAAGGTTGGTTGGGATGATCCACTACCAATCCAGTTACAAAAAGCTTGGATGGAAGTGGCTCAAGAACAAACTTTAGTTGAAAAGATAATCTTTCCGAGACACATAGTCGAGGAAAATGAGGAAGTATCACTACATGTATTCGCAGACTCGTCAGCCAAAGCTTTTGGAGCTTGTGCTTACTTAGTGACTTCTAATCAATCATATCTTATCACCTCTAAGGCCAGAGTCGCTCCATTAAAAAAGAGGACTTTGCCTCAGATGGAACTAACAGCACTGCTAACTGGTACACGCTTAGCTGTGCATATCAAACAAGTCTTGTCTACCATGAACATCAAGGATGTCATTATATGGTCTGACAATGAAGCTGTCTTACAATGGGTACGAAACGACAACTGTCCAACTCCATATGTAAAAAAATCGCGTCTCGGAAATTAAAGAAATTTCCGCAGGCTTTCAATTGTTGCATGTACCAACAAAGGATAATCCAGCTGATCTCTTATCAAGAGGTATGACATTTAAACAGTTTGCAAAGGCAGATATTTGGTTTCATGGGCCTCGATGGTTAGTGAATGGTAGTTGGCCTGAACAAA
This sequence comes from Procambarus clarkii, assembly GCF_040958095.1. Taxonomy (NCBI): domain Eukaryota; kingdom Metazoa; phylum Arthropoda; class Malacostraca; order Decapoda; family Cambaridae; genus Procambarus; species Procambarus clarkii. Next base: position 43,145,947 of record NC_091172.1, on the reverse strand, counting down.
AGCCACACGTCATTACGACACAAACCATAACTACCACCAGGCAGCAAGCTCAAATATCAGTCTTGGATTGTACTCGTTACTCCTCGCTCATCAAATTAATCAATGTAACACAGAACGTGTTTCATTATCTCAGGAAAAAAGGTATAAAATACACTTTTCCTGATGCACTTATCTATTGGGTAAGACAAGCCCAGAGAGAAACTTATGGGAATAACTATGAAAATCTTCCGCATAAGTTAAAACACAATCTCGGTCTGTGGATAGACCAAGAAAATCACAACATTCTGCGTTGTGGAGGGAGACTTAAACACGCAGATATTAATCTAGATACCGTGCATCCATGGCTTTTACCAAAAAATCATTGGATCACAAGGTTGATTGTGTTACATACACATCAACAAATCATCAAACATGGAGGAGTGTTAGACACACTCACACAAATCAGACAGCAGTACTGGATTCCTCAGGGAAGACAGTCAGTCAAATCAATCTTGAAGAATTGCATGATATGCCGAAGGTACGATGCAAGAACTTGCTCTTATCCAGGGCCACCACCCCTACCAAAGGAACGAGTGGTCCATCTACAACCTTTCGAAACGACAGGAGTAGATTATACAGGAGCAATATATCTAACAGGGACTGCAGATAAGCAACCTATCAAGGCATACATCTGTCTGTTCACCTGTGCTACCACCAGGGCAGTACATCTAGAGGTAACACCCGATATGACTGCTCAATCATTTATTCAAGCTTTCCGCAGATTCGCAGCACGCCGATCATGCCCTAAGCTGATGATTTCAGACAACGGAGCAAACTTGGTAGCTGGAGAAGCATGTCTACGGGAAATCTGTTCCCATCCTGCAGTTACTTCCACACTGGAACAGCGTCATTGCAGATGGAAATTTATCCCTCCGAGAGCCCCATGGCACGGAGGATTTTATGAACGGTTAATAGGAACTGTAAAAAGATCCTTGAGAAAATCTCTACACCATCAGAAAATCAATCTTCAAGAACTCCAGACAGTAATCACGGAAATAGAATCAAGGGTGAATAACCGGCCGTTGACTTACTTGTCTGAGGATCCTACTCAACATGAGCCATTAAGTCCTGCCCACCTAATGTATGGAAGACTTCTGACTCCAGTACCATCTCTAGTGGATGATGAGATCAGAGATCCCTCATATGTGGGTCAGAGCGAGTTGGTTCAGGGGTATAAGCATCTGTCCAGCATAATCCAAAAATGGAATGATGTTTGGACAAAAGAATATCTTACATCTCTACGAGAACATCACTATGGGGCCAATGTCCCACATAATATAGCTAATCTCCAACCTGGCGATATTGTCTTGGTAGACAGTGATGGCCCTAGGGCTGACTGGCCATTAGGTAAAGTTGTCTCAGTCCATCCAGATAGTCAGGGGATTTTGAGAATAGTCAAAATCCTGTCTAAAGGAACAACTTCCCTGAAGACATTGGACAAACTCATCCACATGGAATCAGTGAGCCAGCTGCAGTTAGATCCTGAGAGACCTCAAGACACTCTAACTCCACAAGACCCACTGACTCCTAACAGACACAATCGTCCACAACGGACAGCAGCAGAAAAGTGCAAGCAAAATCTGCACTTGTATTATCAATCCAATGGAGAGTAAATAAATACATATGGTTACTATTGTCCTAAGTATTGGACTCTGTGCCAGTTCTCTCCCTCTGGAAGATGTGGGAAATTTTTACCCACCATATCTAATAATCATCTAAGAAATGTATAATTTCTATATCATATCTAAATCATATCAAAATCATATCTAAATTGTATCATAATCATATTTGAATCATTAAAGATTCATTTTATAGCTTGATCCTGGATGACAATGGCACCATGAACACGTACGCAACAGGGGCCCTTTTGATGCCTACGTGACTTTGTACATGATCTTTCAAGGATCCAGAAGCTTCTAGAAGGACTTCTTAATTAAAAAACTATTGGAACATTGATTCAACATCCGGTAGGATTAAAAATCGAATCCTTAATAAGATTCAGTGGTACTTTCAAATACTACTTATAATCTTTAAATCTTATATCTAATTATATTATAATCACATCTTATCTTAATCATAAGTCTAGACTGAAAAAATAATCAATCAATATTCATTGAAAGTTACCTCTCAAGGGAGAGGGAGGAGCATCTCGGGGGGCGAGAAGCGCCCACGACGATGCCTCGCGCACTCCGCGTTTGTTTACAATTGAGTGAACAAGTGACTGATCCTTAGCGAACATTACCAGCTCAAGGACACCTTATCTAATATTTTTATCGCCAGTGAATACTCTCTAGAACTGGGGGAGTACCTGGACAATATCTACAAGGAAAATCCTGGAACATTACATAAAATAAGAGTGTATAGTGGAGATCACGGTGACACGGTTTCCTCCACCTTCATTCTTTATCTTTATCAACTCATTCTTCTGCAACTGCAGGATAATCACGTAGCAACGCTACCAGATCATCATACAGCAACGCTGTAGCAAAATATCGTGCCTAAACTCAACAAGAGAGTTAATCAGTCTGGCAAACTTGTCAGACAGGCACCCCGACTGGCAGAGAAGTATATTGAGGGTTATTTGGTGTATGATTGGCCAATTGTATGCTTGTGTAACTTTAATATCCTATAAATCTGTCTGTTGGTTAAAAAGCGAGGCAAAGCCTCACATTTCGGTACGTTTATTAAAATTGTAGTGTAGCTGTGAATCTTATCCAAGCACTGAACCTCATGAGTGTCCATTCTGTCAGAAAAGTATTCAGCCTCAATAAGTACAAACCTCACAAGTGTCCATAGTTGGAAAAGATTCAGTCAAGCTAACTGTATAAACTGAATGTCTGCATATATATTTGAATATATAAATTATCAATTGCTTGCTTAGTTATTTTTAAGTTATCATATAAGTTCATTTAATTGAATATAATATCTAGTACTTAGTTAAGTGCTTAGACTACATTTAAGGTCATTTATTATACTTTTACAATTTAATTTGTTGTTTATAGTATAAGTACATATTGGCTGTTAAGTTATGGTGCTAGGTTAGACTATGTATGTTTAAATCCCTGATTTAAACAGAGCCAGTGTTCAGTCAGATAACTGAATTTATCAAATCTTATCCTTGTATAAAATACAAGCTGATGTGAGATCCCTGTCTACAGGTGGATTGGAACTTCTATCAACATAGTCATTCACCCCACCTGTCCCTTACAGCCCACAGTTTGTCATTAGGAAAAGAGGATCTAGGATTTACAACCCTAGCTAGAGATTTTAGTTGAATTAATTTGCAGACAGTAAATTTTTAATTTAGTTCAGTACAAGTCCCTGGTAGTCTCCTCTTATATCAATCCCAGCAGGTTTTTCCCACATGACAGGTATTCTTTATCATACAATAGAATATTTTAGTATTAAATACTACGCAGTAAAACGACAAAACTGCTACACATAACTTTACATTATTTAGTGCTTTTTGAGCTGATTCAAGCGTCGTGTGAAATAATGAGTTGGCAACTCTGCTTCTGTATTTCAGTGGCATTAGTAAAGCAGTGGATTGTGGTCCCTGGATTTATCTCTAATGCAGAAGCATTTTTTCTCACAGACAATACCATCATGGCTTCTATGCAAACAATGTTGACTTCCTTCTTTCGTAAACAAAATGAGGAGTGTAAGAAGAATAACGTACTCGAGACTGATAATGATAACAGTGAAAATAGCAAAAGTTGTGTTACAACTGTTTCTAGTTCAAATGTTCAAACTGGGACCATGTGCAATTCAGAAAGTAATGGTGCTTTGAAGTCTAACTTGTATCACTGTTCAGGTGTTTAGACAACACCTGAGTGATGTAACGCTCTTCACTTCGAAGGGTTTAAGACGTGTGACATATATAGAAACAAGATAGGAAATGAGTCTTTTGTCAGGCCCACCAGAGCTCCGGCACCAATAATATTGGCACTGCGCCCTTGGTTGTAACGCACTGTGAAGAGACCAGTAGGAAAGGGACCGTCGAGAAGACTAGACATAACTACCACCAGCTTCACCAGCTTCCACACCAACCATCTAATCACTTGCCCGTACAGCGGCACTGACCAGGAACTACCACTGCGTATATAAGTGTCATCTGAAGGGTGAGTTGTTATGCAATTAATGCAAGCCATTCTCAGCTAGACTACCTGCAATTTTGCTAGGATTTCATAGGGATAGCAAAGAGTGAAGGATATGATCGATATAGAACGATGGAAGGGTATAAGCCTAACCATATGGACAAGATTTATGGCATTAAAGAAACGCAAAATGAGTAGCTACGGAGAGCAGTTAGCATAGTAGAACTTTGGAAAAGCATGGATGAACTAGTGGGAGTCTGTTCTATACTGCAGGAAGAGCTGGGAGGAGGCGAGAAGTAAAAAAGGGAGAAGAAATACAGGCACTTAAAGAATTTGCGTCTCTGGGAACGCAGCTTCAGAGAATTACAATAAACGTAAACAACAAAGATCATCTAATTGAAGGCCTAATACTCACGTACCACACTTACATATTGATACCCTCTCAGTTACTCGCTGTTTCCTGTTGCTTAGATACTCCCTTATCCACTGGAGAACCTTACCTTTTATGCATGTCTGTTTCTCCTACTTTTGTAGCAACCTTCTATGGAGTACTGTGTCAAAGGTTTTCTGACAGTCTAAGCAAATGCTGTCTGCCCACTCTTTTCTTTCTTGCTTATTTTTTGTCGCCTGGTCGGGGAAGCGTAAGGTAATGAAATTTGGCGAAGGGAGCAGGAGGCTGAACACAAGGTATCATCTGGGAAGTGAAATCCTGCAAGAGTCAAATAGAGAGAAAGATCTGGGGATTGATATCACACCGAATCTGTCCACAGAGACCCCTATCAAAAGAATATCATCAGCGGCATATGCTAGACTGGCCAACATAAGAACTGCCTTTAGAAACTTGTGTAAGGAATCGTTCAGGACCCTGTATACCACTTATGTAAGACCAATCCTGGAGTATGCAGCTCCAGCCTGGAGTCCATACCTATTTAACAAAAGACAATGTTAGAGAAGATTCAGCGGTATGCCACCAGGCTCGTCCCGGAACTGAGAGGAATGAGCTACGAGGAAAGGCTAAAGGAGCTGAACCTCACATCCCTGGAAAACAAAAGAGTAAGGAGAGACATGATAACCACCTACAAAATTCTCATGGGAATTGACAGGGTGGACAAAGATAAACTCTTCAGCACGGGTGGGACACGAACAAGGGACACAGGTGGAAACTTAGTACCCAGATGAGCAACAGAGACGTTAGAAAGAATTTTTTCAGTGTCAGAGTAGTTAATAAATGGAATGCACTAGGAAGTGATGTGGTGGAGGCTGACTCAATACACAGTTTCAAATGTAGATAGGATAGAGCCCAGTAGGCTCAGGAATCTGTACACCTGTTGATTGACAGTTGAGAGGCGGGACCAAAGAGCCAAAGCTCAACTCTCGCAAGCACAATAAGGTGAATACAATTAAGTGAGCACACACACACACACACCTTTGAGGTGTACTCACCTAGTTGTACTCACCTAGTTGTGTTTGCGGGGGTTGAGCTCTGGCTCTTTGGTCCCGCCTCTCAACCGTCAATCAACAGGTGTACAGATTCCTGAGCCTATTGGGCTTTATCATATCTACACTTGAAACTGTGTATGGAGTCAGCCTCCACCACATCACTTCCTAATGCATTCCATTTGTCAACCACTCTGACACTAAAAAAGTTCTTTCTAATATCTCTGTGGCTCATTTGGGCACTCAGTTTCCACCTGTGTCCCCTTGTGCGTGTTCCCCTTTTGTTAAATAGACTGTCTTTATCTACCCTATCAATTCCCTTCAGAATCTTGAATGTGGTGATCATGTCCCCCCTAACTCTTCTGTCTTCCAGCGAAGTGAGGTTTAATTCCCGTAGTCTCTCCTCGTAGCTCATACCTCTCAGCTCGGGTACTAGTCTGGTGGCAAACCTTTGAACCTTTTCCAGTCTTATCCTTCCAGTTTTTAGTCTTATCCTAGACTAGATATGGACTCCATGCTGGGGCTGCATACTCCAGGATTGGCCTGACATATGTGGTATACAAAGTTCTGAATGATTCTTTACACAAGTTTCTGAATGCCGTTCGTATGTTGGCCAGCCTGGCATATGCCGCTGATGTTATCCGCTTGATATGTGCTGCAGGAGACAGGTCTGGCGTGATATCAACCCCCAAGTCTTTTTCCTTCTCTGACTCCTGAAGAATTTCCTCTCCCAGATGATACCTTGTATCTGGCCTCCTGCTCCCTACACCTATCTTCATTACATTACATTTGGTTGGGTTAAACTCTAACAACCATTTGTTCGACCATTCCTTCAGCTTGTCTAGGTCTTCTTGAAGCCTCAAACAGTCCTCTTCTGTTTTAATCCTTCTCATAATTTTAGCATCGTCCGCAAACATTGAGAGAAATGAATCGATACCCTCCGGGAGATCATTTACATATATCAGAAACAAGATAGGACCGAGTACAGAGCCCTGTGGGACTCAACTGGTGACTTCACGCCAATCGGAGGTCTCACCCCTCACCGTAACTCTCTGCTTCCTATTGCTTAGATACTCCCTTATCCACTGGAGCACCTTACCAGCTACACCTGCCTGTCTCTCCAGCTTATGTACCAGCCTCTTATGCAGTACTGTGTCAAAGGCTTTCCGACAATCCAAGAAAATGCAGTCCGCCCAGCCCTCTCTTTCTTGCTTAATCTGTGTCTCCTGATCGTAGAATTCTATCAAGCCTGTAAGGCAAGATTTACCCTCCCTGTGTGTGTGTGTGTGTGTGTGTGTGTGTGTGTGTGTGTGTGTGTGTGTGTGTGTGTGTGTACTCACCTATATGTACTCACCTAAATGTGCTTGCAGGATCGAGCATTGACTCTTGGATCCCGCCTTTCTAGCTATCGGTTGTTTACAGCAATGACTCCTGTCCCATTTCCCTATCATACCTAGTTTTAAAAGTATGAATAGTATTTGCTTCCACAACCTGTTCCCCAAGTGCATTCCATTTTTCTACTACTCTCACGCTAAAAGAAAACTTCCTAACATCTCTGTGACTCATCTGAGTTTCCAGTTTCCACCCATGTCCCCTCGTTCTGTTATTATTACGTGTGAACATTTCATCTATTTCCACTTTGTCAATTCCCCTGAGTATTTTATATATCCCTATCATATCTCCTCTCTCCCTTCTTTTCTCTAGTGTCGTAAGGTTCAGTTCCTTCAGCCGCTCTTCATATCCCATCCCTCGTAGCTCTGGGACAAGCCTCGTCGCAAACCTCTGAACCTTCTCCAGTTTCTTTATGTGTTTCTTCAGGTGGGGGCTCCATGATGGCGCGGCATACTCTAAGACGGGTCTCACGTAGGCAGTGTAAAGCGCCCTAAAAGCTTCCTCATTTAGGTTTCTGAATGAAGTTCTAATTTTCGCCAGTGTAGAGTACGCTGCTGTCGTTATCCTATTTATATGTGCCTCAGGAGTTAGATTAGGTGTCACATCCACTCCCACACACATGTGTGTGTGTGTGTGTGTGTGTGTGTGTGTGTGTGTGTGTGTGTGTGTGTGTGTGAGTGTTTCTGAGATAAAAATATGTAATAGATACATTAGAGGGAAAATAGATTGGTTAGAAATAGTAAATACAAATAGTACAGTAAATACACACACCACTATCTTCCACCAGCACCTGAACGGTGGTGGGGTGTGTGGGCTGGGAAGCTCCTGTGTTGTCTATTAATATGCGAGGGACAAGCAGGCAATATCGCAGTGAAAAAATGATTACAAGTTAACAAATATTTGGCAAGCTGACCGAAGCCAAACAACAATGTTGAAAAAACAAATCAGAAATAGTGTGTTTTGAAGAAAGTGTCGCAACCAGTGGTGTAGTGCTGCCAGAGCGCTGCTCCAGCACCTCTACAAGTACATGATGGAATGGAGGAAAGGGAGAGAGGATGAGGGGAAAGGGAGAGAGGATGAGGGAAAGGGAGAGAGGATGAGGGGAAAGGGAGAGAGGATGAGGGAGAGGGAGAAAGGATGAGGGAAAGGGAGAGAGGATGAGGGGAAAGGGAGAGAGGATGAGGGAGAGGGAGAGAGGACGAGGGGAAAGGGAGAGAGGATGAGGGGAAAGTGAGAGAAAATGAGAGGAAAGGGAGATAATGGCTAATGGCTGATGGTTGATCGTGGCAGTAAAATATTAGTATTATATCACCAATAATTTAATAATGTTATGATATTTCTTCGTTATTTTAAAGATTCAATAATATTTAAATTGTTATATTACATATATATATATATATATATATATATATATATATATATATATATATATATATATATATATATATATATATATATATATATATATATATATGTCGTACCTAGTAGCCAGAACGCACTTCTCAGCCTACTATGCAAGGCCCGATTTGCCTAATAAGCCAAGTTTTCATGAATTAATTGTTTTTTGACGACCAAACCTACCTAACCTAACCTAACCTAACTTTTTCGGCTACCTAACCTAACCTAACCTATAAAGATAGGTTAGGTTAGGTTAGGTAGGGTTGGTTAGGTTCGGTCATATATCTACGTTAATTTTAACTAAAATAAAAAATAATTGTCCTCATACATAATGAAACGGGTAGCTTTATCTTTTCATAAGAAAAAAATTAGAGAAAATATATTAATTCAGGAAAACTTGGCTTATTAGGCAAATTTGGCCTTGCATAGTAGGCTGACAAGTGCGTTCTGGCTACTAGGTACGACATATATATATATATATATATATATATATATATATATATATATATATATATATATATATATATATATAAATATATATATATATATATATATTTATATATAAATATATATAGGGAGTATATATTATATATATATATATATTATATTATATATATATAATATATATATAATTGTATATATTATATTATATATATATATATAATATATATTATATATATATATATATATATATATTTATATATATATATATATATATATATATATATATATATATATATATATATATATATATATATATATATATATATATATATATATGCAACAATGATCACAGAAACACTGATCACTGAAAAACACTGAAACACTGAAAAATAGAAAATACTTAGCATTTTCTATTTTTCACATGTAGTTATTCTGCATATATATATATATATATATATATATATATATATATATATATATATATATATATATATATATATATATGTCGTACCTAGTAGCCAGAACGCACTTCTCAGCCTACTATGCAAGGCCAAATTTGCCTAATAAGCCAAGTTTTCATGAATTATTTGTTTTTCGACTACCTAACCTACCTAACCTAACCTAACCTAACTTTTTCGGCTACCTAACCAAACCTAACCTATAAAGATAGGTTAGGTTAGGTTAGGAAGGGTTGGTTAGGTTCAGTCATATAACTACGTTAATTTTAACTCCAATAAAAAAAATTGACCTCATACATAATGAAATGGGTAGCTTTATCATTTCATAAGAAAAAAATTAGAGAAAATATATTAATTCAGGAAAACTTGGCTTATTAGGCAAATCGGGCCTTGCATTGTAGGCTGAGAAGTGAGTTCTGGCTACTAGGTACGACATATATATATATATATATATATATATATATATATATATATATATATATATATATATATATATATATATATATATATATATATATATGTCGTACCTAGTAGCCAGAACACACTTCTCAGCCTACTATGCAAGGCCCGATTTGCCTAATAAGCCAAGTTTTCATGAATTAATATATTTTCTCTATTTTTTTTCTTATGAAATGATAAAGCTACCCATTTCATTATGTATGAGGTAATTTTTTTTTATTGGAGTTAAAATTAACGTAGATATATGACCGAACCTAACCAACCCTACCTAACCTATCCTAAACTATCTTTATAGGTTAGGTTCGGTTAGGTAGCAGAAAAAGTTAGGTTTGGTTAGGTTAGGTAGGTTAGGTAATCGAAAAAACATTAATTCATGAAAACTTGGCTTATTAGGCAAATCGGGCCTTGCATAGTAGGCTGAGAAGTGCGTTCTGGCTACTAGGTACGACATATATATATATATATATATATATATATATATATATATATATATATATGTCGTACCTAGTAGCCAGAACGCACTTCTCAGCCTACTATGCAAGGCCCGATTTGCCTAATAAGCCAAGTTTTCATGAATTAATTGTTTTTCGACTACCTAACCTACCTAACCTAACCTAACCTAACTATTTTGGCAACCTAACCTAACCTAACCTATAAAGATAGGTTAGGTTAGGTAGGGTTGGTTAGGTTCGGTCATATATCTACGTTAATTTTAACTCCAATAAAAAAAAATGGATCTCATACATAATGAAATGGGTAGCTTTATCATTTTATAAAAAAAAAATTGGAGAAAATATATTATTCAGGAAAACTTGGCTTATTAGGCAAATCGGGCCTTGCATAGTAGGCTGAAAAGTGCGTTCTGGCTATTAGGCACGACATATATATATATATGTCGTACCTAGTAGCCAGAATGCACTTCTCGGCCTACTATGCAAGGCCCGATATGCCTAATAAGCCAAGTTTTCCTAAATTATTATATTTTCTCAAATTTTTTTCTTATGAAATGATAAAGCTACCCATTTCATTATGTATGAGGTCAATTATTTCTTATTGGAGTTAAAATTAACGTAGATATATGACCGAACCTAACCAACCCTAACTAACCTAACCTAACCTAACCTATCTTTATAGGTTAGGTTAGGTTAGGTAGCCGAAAAAGTTAGGTTAGGTAGTCGAAAAACAATTAATTCATGAAAACTTGGCTTATTAGGCAAATTGTGCCTTGCATAGTAGGCTGAGAAGTGCGTTCTGGCTACTAGGTACGACATATATATATATATATATATATATATATATATATATATATATATATATATATATATATATATATATATATATATATATATATATATATATGTGTGTGTGTGTGTGTGTGTGTGTGTGTGTGTGTGTCGTACCTAGTAGCCAGAACGCACTTCTCAGCCTACTATGCAAGGCCCGATTTTCCTAATAAGCCAAGTTTTCATGAATTAATTGTTTTTCGACTACCTAACCTACCTAACCTAACCTAACTTTTTCGGCTACCTAACCTAACCTAACCAATAAAGATAGGTTAGGTTAGGTTAGGTAGGGTGGGTTAGGTTCGGTCATATATCTACGTTAATTTTAACTCCAATAAAAAAAAAATTGACCTCATTCATAATGAAATGGGTAGCTATATCATTTCATAAGAAAAAAAATAGAGAAAATATATTAATTCAGGAGAACTTGGCTTATTAGGCAAATCGGGGCTTGCATAGCAGGCCGAGTACGACGTTCTGGCTACTAGGTACGACATTTTATATATATATATATATATATATATATATATATATATATATATATATATATATATATATATATATAAATAAATATATATATATATATATAAATAAATATATATATATATATATATATATATATATATATATATATATATATATATATATATATATATATAAATATATATATATATATATATATATATATATATATATATATATAAATATATATATATATATATATATATATATATATATATATATATATATATATATATATATATATATTATTAAATATGACCGAAAAAGTAAGATTAATAATTCTAACACGAATTTTCTCAATCTTTCGTACATTACGCTTCACTGTTGGAGGTAAATCAAAAATCACTTCTCCAAAATTCATTTTTATTTCTAGTCTGACGCGACACGGGCGCGTTTCGTAAAACTTATTACATTTTCAAAGACTTCACAAATACACAACTGCCTAGAACTTACGTATCTCTGATTTTATATCTACATTTGAGTGAGGTGGGAGGGGTGATGTGGCATTAACACAAGACAGAACAAGAGGGGATATTAATAGGGTATTAAAAGTATCAACACAAGAGAGAACAGAAACAATGGGTATTGAATAGAAGTGTTTGTAGAAAGCCTATTGGTCCATATTTCTTGATGCTTCTATATTGGAGCGGAGTCTTGAGGTGGGTAGAATATAGTTGTGCAATAATTGGCTGTTGATTGCTGGTGTTGACTTCTTGATGTGTAGTGCCTCGCAAACGTCAAGTCGCCTGCTATCGCTGTATCTATCGATGATTTCTGTGTTGTTTACTAGGATTTCTCTGGCGATAGTTTGGTTATGGGAAGAGATTATATGTTCCTTAATGGAGCCCTGTTGCTTATGCATCGTTAAACGCCTAGAAAGAGATGTTGTTGTCTTGCCTATATACTGGTTTTTTTGGAGCTTACAGTCCCCAAGTGGGCATTTGAAGGCATAGACGACGTTAGTCTCTATTAAAGCGTTCTGTTTTGTGTCTGGAGAGTTTCTCATGAGTAGGCTGGCCGTTTTTCTGGTTTTATAGTAAATCGTCAGTTGTATCCTCTGATTTTTGTCTGTAGGGATAACGTTTCTATTAACAATATCTTTCAGGACCCTTTCCTCCGTTTTATGAGCTGTGGAAAAGAAGTTCCTGTAAAATAGTCTAATAGGGGGTATAGGTGTTGTGTTAGTTGTCTCTTCAGAGGTTGCATGGCTTTTCACTTTCCTTCTTATGATGTCTTCGATGAAACCATTGGAGAAGCCGTTATTGACTAGGACCTGCCTTACCCTACAGAGTTCTTCGTCGACTTGCTTCCATTCTGAGCTGTGGCTGAGAGCACGGTCGGCGTATGCGTTAACAACACTCCTCTTGTACCTGTCAGGGCAGTCGCTGTTGGCATTTAGGCACACTCCTATGTTTGTTTCCTTAGTGTAGACTGCAGTGTGGAAACCTCCGCCCTTTTCCATGACTGTTACATCTAGAAAAGGCAGCTTCCCATCCTTTTCCATCTCGTAAGTGAAACGCAGCACGGAACTCTGCTCAAATGCCTCCTTCACTAAACTACCCCTGTGTTTTCCCTGACTAATACAACCTCCCTCCCACTATCTCTATCCATGTTCCATCTGCCCCTCTTCCCCCGACCTCCCTCTATCCTTCTCCTCCCTCCCCAACCTCTCAACCTCTATCTGACTCTCAACATTACGCTACTTCCCAACTCCTCTATGCTCTCAGACTATGCCTAATCTTCAAACCCAGTATGCCCTTTCTACACCAAAACTACCTACCCAGGCTCTACCCCAGACCTTCCTACCTTCCGTCCTAGATGCCCAGCCCCCTTTCGCGCCCCAAGCACCCCCTCCAGACTCCGTCCACCCCCCAGATCCCCCCAGCCCCCATTCACCCCCAGACACCCGCCAGATCCCCCCTCTCCCAGACCCCCAGAGAAAGGGCGAACTCTGGTACCAGAGTTTCCATGAAGAATTTCAAGGTTTGGTGCAACAATGCTGATGGGGTATCTAATAAAGCAGAAGAGATAGAAGAGAGAGTGAGTAAGGCAGATCCTGACATAGTTACAATAGTGGAAACTAAAATAAATGCCATGATCTCAGATGCAATCTTTCCAATGGGCTACCAGGTGATACAAAAAGAGAAGACAAAGAGACAGGGAGGGGTAGTGGCACGCCTAATAAAGCGGAAATGGAAGTTTGAAGACCTGGGAAATCGGGTTACCAATGAGAGCAAAAGCTTCATACATGGAACTCTGACAGCAGATGGGAGGAAGATTGTGATCTTGGTAAACTACAATCCCCCACCAAACAGTAGAAGACAAAGGAAGGAGTATGATGACAACAACAAGATATGCATAGATGAACTGCAGAAGACAGCAACATTAGCTCACAGAATGAGAGCGAAGTTGCTGGTCATGGGGGGACCTAAATCATGTAGAGATAAATTGGGAAGCAAGGAATCCCCATGGAGGGGACGAAACGTGGGGAGCAAGGTTAGAAAATGTTATAGACAGGAATTTCCTAACACAACATGTGAAGGAAGACACAAGAGAAAGAGGAGGAGATGCACCGAGCCTATTAGGCCTGATTTTCACCCAGAACGTAGAAGATATCGAGAATTTGGAGCATGAAATACCTCTAGGGGCCAGCGACCATTGTATCCTACTCTTTGACTGTATGATGGAATTCAAACTTGTGACCATGGGACAAGAGATCTGGGAAAGGATAGTTGACTTCAGGAAAGGGGACTTCAGGAGGATAAGGGAGATATATCTGGTAGAAGTGCAGTGGGAGGAAGAAATTAGAGGAAAAACATTCCAAGATATGATGGACCTAGTCATACGGAAATGCCAGGAGGCCGATGAGGGATTTATACCAACAGTAAAGTGAAAAAATAAGAGGGAATATAATAACCAATGATTTAATAGACAGTTTCAGGACGCAAAGATGGCCAGCTGGTAGGAGTGGAGGAAGTACCGAAGACAAAGGACAGAGGACAACAGGATCAGATGCAACAGAGCTAGGAACGATTACATTAACATAAGCCGAACATCGGAAAGGAACTATGAGAACGATATTGCGATCAAAGCGAAAAAGCAACCTAAATTACTACATTCATTTAAGAAGAAAAATGTCGTTGAACGACCAAGTGACAAGACTAAGAAAAACAGAGGGGGCATACACTGAAAGTGAGAAGGAAATCAGCATGGCACTGAATGCCAGTTTCCATGGAGTGTTCACAACTGAGCCTGAGCAGCTCCCATTGTTAGAAGAGATTGCCCTAGATGAAAGACTATCAGATATAGAGGTGGCAGCAAAGGAGGTAATGAAACAGTTGACAACCCTAGATGCAACTAAAACAGTTGAACCAGACAAAGTTTCACCGTAGATACTAAAAGAAGCAGCGCAGGCTCTCAGCGTGCCTCTGGCAATGATCTTTAATGAATCACTTATGTTGGGAGAATTGCCCAGTTGCTGGAAGAAAGCAAATGTCGTACCGATTTTCAAGAAAGGTGATACGGAGGAGACACTTAACTATTGACCTGTATCAATGACAAGCATCCCCTGCAAAATACTTGAGAGAATAATTAGGCTACGACTGGTTGCACACCTGGAGAACGTTAGGTTTGTGAACAAACAGGCACGATTTCCCTTTCCAGAACATGGGTTCTGGAAAGAGAAATTGTGCCTGACTAACCTTTTGGAGTTCTATGATGAAACAACGAGGATATAACAGGACAGAGATGGTTGGGCAGACTATATTTCTGGACTGGCAAAAAGTCTCTGATACAGTACTGCACATTAACCTGCTGTTCAAACTCGAGAGGCAGGAAGGGGTGGGAGGAAAGGCCCTAGCATGGAAAAGGAACAACCTAACAAGAAGGAGCCAAAGAGTTATGGTAAGGAGCGAGAAGTCGGACTGGAGAACAGTAACGAGTGGAGTACATCAAGGATCGATGTTTGGATCAATTCTATTTCTAATATATGTTAACGACATGGTTACAGGAGTAGAGTCCTACATGTCAATGTTCGCGGATGACGCAAAGTTGATGAGAAGAGTTGTGACAGATGAGGATTGCAGCATCCTCAAAGAGGACCTGAACAGGTTGCAGAGATGGACAGAGAAATGTCTACTAAAGTTCAACAAGAGCAAATGTAAAGTTCTGGAAATGGGACTAGGTGATAGGAAACCAAAGGGACAGTACACAATGAAGGGTAACTGCATACCTGTGACGACGCGTGAAAGAGACCTGGGCAAAAACGTATCACCTAATCTATCTCCTGAAGCACATATAAATAGAGTAACGACAGCAGCGTACTCTACACTGGCAAAAGTTAGAACATCATTCAGAACCTTAAGTAAGGAGGCATTTAGGGAGCTTTACACTGCCTACGTGAGACCAGTCTTAGAGTATGCCGCCTCATCATGGAGTCCCCCATCCAAAGAAGCATATAAGGTAACTGAAAAAGGTTCAGAGGTTTGCAACAAGACGCGTCCCAGAGTTACAAAGGATGGGATATGAGGAGCGCCTGAAGGAACTGAACCTTACGACACTAGAAAGAAGAAGGAAGAGGGGGGACATGATAGGAACGTACAAAATACTCAGGGGGAATGACAGAGTTGACATAGACGAAATGTTCACACGGAATAGTAACAGAACGAGTGGACATGGGTTGAAGCTGGAAACTCAGATGAGTCACAGGTGTTGGAAATTTCCAACACTAACAAATTACCATTGTATAATACATCATTATTATTATATACTAACTACAATAGTTATTAATTTCGCTAACGGTAATGTCAACATAAATTAACAGTTTTTATCTGCGCATTAGTGCTAGAATTCTCACGACATCGAGTAACAAATTTGCATCAGATAATGTCTATCTAGACACGCTTATTACCATTATGTTAGAGAATTGAATGTGGTTCTCTAAAATTATCAGTATTCCGTGTAATAATTAACTACGGATAATATGACTCCCAATAATAAAAAACCGAGAGTTATTAACTAAAATTATTATCTAGTAGCAGTGCCCAAATGAGCTGCAGAGATATTAAAATGAACTTTTTTAGTGTCAGAATGATTGACAAATGGAATGCATTAGGAAGTGATGGGGTGGAGGCTGACTCCATACACAGTTTCAAGTGTAGATATGATTGAGTCCAATAGGCTCAGGAACCTTTACACCTGTTTATTGACAGTTGAGAGGCGGTACCAAAGAGCTCGACCCCCGCAAGCACAACTTGGTGAGTACAACTAGGTGAGTACACACATGCACACGCATACACACGCACAAACACACACACACATGCACACACACACAGGGAGCCGATGGCCAAGCGGAAAGCACGCTAGACACGTGATCCTGTGGTCCCGGGTTCGATCCCCGGCGCTGGCGAGAAACGATGGGCAGAGTTTCCTTCACCCTATGCTCCTGTTACCTAGCAGTAAATTGGTATCTGGGAGTTAGTCAGCTGTCATGGGCTGCTTCCTAGGGTGTGTGTGTGTGTGGTGCGGAAAAAAATAGTAGTAGTAGAAACAGTTGATTGACAGTTGAGAGGCGGGCTGAAAGAGCAGAGCTCAACCCCCGCAAGCACAACAACTAGGTGAACACACACACATTGGATTGGACATCTGGAATTGGAAACAAACATGGCAGGGAGCAGACGTAACACAGAGGGAGGAGGAGGACTAGATGTATCGCTTTAGGATGTACTCAACTAGATGTACTTGAGGATGTAGGAGTGGGGAACCCCTCCACAGGCGTTTCAACAGCCCCAGTGGGATTAGGATAACACCTATCTCCCACCCATTAGAAGCCCTAACTGCCCAAGCCCCTACATTTCTCCACCAACCTAAGCCCTCCCTTCTCCCCCAGCCCCCTATCCTCTGCTTCCTCTCCCACCCCCCTAAGTCCTCCCTTCTCCCCAACCCCCCCAAACCCTCTCTTCTCTCCTGCTCCCACAAGCCCTCTTTACTCCCCCCTCCCCCAAAGCCTTCCTTACCTCCCCCCAATGCCCTCCCTCCCGCATTTCCCTGCCAAACCCCCCTTTTCTCTCACTTCACCCCAAGCCCTCCCTTCTCCCCCACCCCTCCATGCCCTGACTTTGCCTCTACCCTCTCCAAATCAGATCCTCCCAGCCCCCCACAACCCAGGTCCTCCCTCACTCTCAGCTCCCCTCACAACCCAGGGGCCCCCTTCCCCCTCACCATCCAGACCATCCATGTTTACCTACTCAAGTGGAATCAACAGAAACTGAGGATGGACAGAAAAGAGTCAGCTTCAAGGTAATGTACATGAACATAGATGTGATTACAAGCAAGGCGAGTGAACTTAGGGAAAGAGCACAAGAATCAAACCCAGATGTAATTGGACTCACGGAAACAAAACTCTCAGGAATCATAACGAATGCGGGGTTCCCCCGAGAATTACACTGTAATAAGGAAAGAGAGGGAGGGTAGGGGAGGAGGCGGAGTGGCCCTCCTATTGAGTAAGGAATGGAGTTTCAAGGAGATGGTTATCCCAGGCTGTGAAGGGTTTAGAGACTACATAACAGGAAACTTGAAAATGGGAGGACCTAGAGTAGTAGTAGCAGTGATATATAACCCTCAACCAAATGACAGAAGACCCAGGCCAGGGTATGACAGAAACAACATGGCAGTTAATAACATAATTGAGAGGGCAGCCTCTGCTGCCTGTAGAAATAAAACCCATCTGCTCATCATGAGGAACTTCAATCATGGAGGGATTGATTGGGAGAACAAGGAACCGCATGGAGGAGAGGATATACATGGAGAGTCAAACTAGTGGAGGTGGCGACAAGAAACTTTCCAAGCCAACATGTCAGCGAACCAACTAGGATGAAGGGAAAGGATGAACCAGCAAGACTCGACCTAGTCCTCACTCTGAATGACTCCGACATAAGGGAAATTGACTTCAAGGCCCCAGTAGGAATGAGTGATCACAGTGTACTGACGTTTGAATATCTGCTCGAAGAAGGGCTAAAGTGCTCGAGAAAAGGATCTGAAAGCAAAAGGCTAAAATTTCGAAAGGGAAATTACGAAGAGATAAGAAAATTCCTAATGGATATAACATGGGAATCAGAGCTAAGGGGAAAGACGGCCCAAGACATGATGGAACACATCACACAGAAGTGCAAGGAGGCAGCAGAAAAGTTTATTCCAGCCCAAAAGGTTAAAAATGAAATGCAAATGAGAAACCCATGGTTTAGCCACTTAACTGCGCCAACCGAGTATTCTCGGTCGACGGGAAAAACTAAGCCAACCGAGAAAACTCTTTTTGATTTTTCCATGCCCATTCTAAATGTGTGCGAGGTTGGCTGTGTACGAAATGGACTCTTAGGACCTCCAGTGAAAGGCAGCCATCTTGGAAAAAATTCTCAGAATACCCTAGGGCTGCTGGCTGGGTTAGTACTCAGTGAGCAACCATGGGTGGCGCCCGCGTCTCTGGCTCCCAAACACCTGTCCGACGGGGTGTTGAAAGATCGCGCTCTGTCAGTGAAATTCAAACCTTATTGTTTGAAGAACATAAGGATCATAATATTGGTGAAGCTAGGCGCAATAAGGACCTAACACAAAGATTGCATGCAAATGATAGAGCACCTATGAGGATGATACAGCGAGAGTATCCAATTGTAGCTCTGAGCAGCACCCTTGCCCACCCATGTTATCTCCAATTTATATAGAAGATATATAGATGAATCGTTTTCTGCATTCAGTGATGATGCATCTGATACAAGTAGCATAGATGAACAGTGTTATCGGCTTCCATGCTGGTGTTTTCCATAGATATTTTCAAGAATAGTTGAATCTCTTCCAGACTGACACTCTTTGAGGCTAACTGAATCTCTTCCTGACTGATGGACACTCTTTGAGGCTAGATAAATCTCTTCCAGTTTTGGACCTTACAAAGAGATCTTTTCAAGACTACCTTACAAATTGATCTTTTTCTATAATGTTTTCAATACTACCTTGTGCTTTACAAGCTTGGCTACATACGACCTACAAGTACTAAAGCCAAGGGTGTATGTGAGTGCATTATTTGCAAGCACACAGAACAAAGAGACATGAAGCGAAAATCTATCTGTACCTGTTGCATCGAGAGCGAAGTCGCGGTGTGCACCATGGGCTACTTCCTTGATTATTACTCACTTCTGAAGTACTGAGTGTGTAATACAGGGTGTTATTGTGTAAATAGTGTGTGAAACTGTACATACTGTAATTTTAGTGAATTTTTGACAAGTAATATTGCGAGAAACATTTATTGTGGACACATTACTGACACATGTATCACAGTTCCATGGAACATTATGAACGTTCTACTGTATACATATTGTAAAGGACACAAATATGCATCATATACGATAAAGAAACAAATAAAACCGCATTGGAAATACATAGAACAAATAATTGAAAATATATTTGTGACAACCCCCGGTGCTTGAATGGCCCGCGCGACCGTGTCTGGGCGATTCATGCACGGGCGACCAGGCCCTGATGACGTCACAGCGCACCTTGTCCACGTCTCTACAGCCAAAGTAAGTGGAATTTGGTATTTATTTTTACATAGACATGTTCAAGGAAGGAAATTTATCATTTTACTGAGAAAAAATAATTTTTTGGGAACACTTTATCTCATGCGCACAGGGGGAATTGCACAATAAACTTGGTGCAGCACAGTGGTTAATCAGAGATGTAAGCTAGCTAAGCAACACAATTTTTTTATTATTATTATTTTCTACCACAGACGTGGCCACACATTTACAATGCTAACCAGAATATATACATTTTCTTCTGTCCTCCATGGACAGGGTTAGAGATGTGTTAAACATATAGTTCAAGGGTTTATTGAACAATCAACTACAGAAGGTGATTCGGTGCTAAGCTAACCTACATACGTAAATACATAGATACCCAGATTTACATATGCCCTACATAAAGTGTTCAATGTGTCTTTTACATAGTGTCATTAGTCTCCGTGGTGTAGTGGTAAGACACTCGCCTGGCGTTCCGCGAGCGCTATGTCATGGGTTCGTATCCTGCCCGGGGAGGATTTACTGGGCGCAAATCCTTAACTGTAGCCTCTGTTTAACGCAACCGTAAAATGTGTACTTGGATGAAAAAACGATTCTTCGCGGCAGGGGATCGTATTCCAGGGACCTGCCCGAAACGCTACGCGTACTAGTGGCTGTACAAGAATGTGACAACTCTTGTATATAGCTCAAAAAAAAAAAAAAAATGTGCATTTACAAAGGTGAAATGTAATTCTGATCAGCTTCCATACATACTTTATACACATACATATACATACACACACACATATACGTTCAAATACATATATATACACACACACATGCATTCACATACATTTGTCTATTTTACTCTGACAGGGTGAGATAGCTGCTAGAGAAACTAGAGTGCAAATAAGCACTTAATCACTGAAGGTGATTAAGGTGATTTTACAAGTTCAGGTTATATAGTTACATCACATACATACATTGTATAATTGATTAATTACATGGTCAGTCTTGGGTACAAGTCCAATATATCATCAAGTGTTCCAGTACTCATATAGTAATTACATTGTTCAGCATACCTTAGCCCAGGAGGGCGAAAGTCAGTCAGTATGGGACATTCTACAATATAATGTTCAAGACAGTGCATTTTTTCTCTTTCACAAAGTTGACACATTAAAAAAGCATGAAGAAACTATAGAAATAACAGGACATTTGAGAGGAGGGAATATTACCAGAGAGCCAGGAATAAATACGTCAGGGTAAGAAGAGGGGCAGAAGGGCAATATAAAACGACATAGCAAGCAAGGCCAGACCCAGCCCAAATTGCAGCATAGCCACATCAGGTGAAAGACAACAGAGAAGGAACGGGTAACGAAACTGAGGATAGGGGCAGACAGATTCACTACAAACGACAAAGAAGTGAGCGAGGAACTCAATATGAAATTCCAGAAAGTCGTCACATTAGAGGAAGGAGAAGTTCTTGAGACAGGAGAAGGAATAGTTAATCAGGCACCACTAGAGAAAATTCAGATTACCAGTGGGGATGTAAGGAAGCTTTTGCTAGAGTTGTATGTGACAAAGGCTATAGGCCCACATGGAATATCACCATGGATACTAAAGGAAGGAGCAGAAGCACTGTGCCTGCCACTCTCCACTGGTAACAGGTGAACTGTCAAAGATTTGGAAGGCGGCAAATGTAGTCCCGATATACAAGAAGGGGGGATAGACAGGAGGCACTAAACTACAGGCCAGTGTCCCTAAATTGCATACCATGCAATTTAATAATAGAGAAAATTGTGCAAAAAAAGCTAGTCGAACATCTGGAGCGAAGGAACTTTGTGACACAACACCAACATGGATTCAGGGATGGAAGTCATGCCTCACAGGATTAATGGAATTCTTTGACACAGTGCCAAACAAGAGACTAGTACGAAAGCTGGAGATGCAGGGATGAGTGAAAGGAAAGGTATTCCCTTGGATAAGGGAGTACCTAAGTAACAGAAAGCAGCGAGTCACAGTGCAGGTTGAGGTCTCAGATTGGCGAGACGTCACCCGTGGGGTTCCCCAGGGTTCAGTCCTTGGACCCATACTGTTTTTTTATATATGTAAATGATCTTCCGGATGGTATAGAATCATTGCTCTCATTGTTTGCTGATGATGCAAAAATTATGAGGATTAAGATGGAGGAAGACATTTTCGGTTTCCCATATGTGTATGAATAACTTGTCTTGAGAATGGTGCAAGAGAGCATTTGAGAAACTTTTACTCCAAAAATCCAAACATATATATGTTTGATATAATATATCAAACATATATATAAAGATATATATCTTTTATAATAAACGTTTTTTTTTTGTAAACTATGTTGATTCTAATGTATTACAAATAGTTTTTACATGTTTAAATATATATTTTATGGTCTTTTTTGTAAAATTCATTAGTCAATTGTGAATGATATTTAATGGTTGTATGAAACATTCAAAATACATTTAGTTATTCTATGATCAGATCAAATTAATTTTCATAATTTTGCTTAAAATCGATTTTTATAACACAATTTGACTCCTTATGTGTCCAGGTAAACACTAATATCATGTTTAAATATAATTTTTTTGTATTATTCCCTAAAATAATTTATATAAATTGTAAATGTTGCTTGATTGAGGTGTGAAACATTCTAAAACTTTTTCTTGTCTTATATATTGACGTGTGCTTATTTTAACTGTCTCAAGTGAACAGTTCTTCAAACAAGAAGTATAGATTATAGTGTAGTGGAGTATAGTGTCGTGGAGTATAGTGTCGTGGAGTATAGTGTTGTGGAGTATAGTGGTGTGGATTATAGTGCTGTGGTGTATAGTGTCGTGGAGAATAGTTGTGTGAAGTATTGTGTCGTGGTGTATAGTGTAGTGGAGTATAGTGTCATGGTGTATAGTGTCGTGGAGTATAGTGTCTTGGAGTATACTGTCGTGGTGTATAGGGTCGTGGTGTATAGTGTAGCGGAGCATAGTGTCATGGTGTATAGTGTAATGGTGTATAGTGTCATGGTGTATAGTGTCGTGGAGTATAGTGGCACGGATTATATTATCGTAGTTTATAGTGTTATGGTGTATAGTGTCGCGAATTATAGTGTCGTGGAATATAGTGTCGTAGTGTATAGTGTCGTGGTGTATAGTGTCGTGGAGTATAGTGTCGTTGTATATAGTGTCGTGGAGTATAGTGTTGTGGAGTATAGTGCCGTGGAGAAGAGTGTCGTGGTGTATAGTGCCATGGAGAATAGAATCGTGGAGTATAGTGTCGTTGTGTATAGTGTCGTGGAGTAAAATGGTGTGGAGCATAGTGTCGTGGCGTATAGTGTCGTGGATTATTGTGTCGTGGTGTATAGTGTCGTGGAGTATAGTGTCGTGGAGTATAGTGTCGTGTAGTATAGTGACGTGGTGTATAGTGTCGTGGTGTATAGTATGCTGGAGTATAGTGTAGTGGAGTATAGTGCAGTGGTGTATAGTGTCGTGGTGTATAGTGACGTGGAGTATAGTGTCGTTGTGTATAGTGGCGTGAATTATAGTGTCGTGGTGTATAGTGTCATGGGGTATAGTGTCGTGTTGTATAGTGTCGTGGTGTATACTGTCATGGTGTATAGTGTCGTTGAGTATAGTGTCGTGGTGTATAGTGTCGAGGAGTATAGTGTCGTGGAGTATAGTGTCATGGTGTATAGTGTCTGGAGTATAGTGTTGTGGAGTATAGTGTCGTGGTGTATAGTGTCGTGGAGTATAGTGTCGTGGTGTATAGTGTCGTTGTGTATAGTTGTGTGAAGTGTAGTGTCGTGGAGTATAGTGTCATGGAGTATAGTGTCGTGGTGTATAGTGTCGTGGTGTATAGTGTCGTGTATAATGTCGTGGAGTATAGTGTCGTGGAGTATAGTGTCGTGGAGCATAGTGTCGTTGAGTATAGTGTCGTTGTGTATAGTGTCGTGGAGTATAGTGTCGTGGAGTATAGTGTCGTGGAGTATAGTGGTGTGAAGTATTGTGTCGTGGTGCATAGTGTTGTGGAGTATAGTGTCGTGGTGTATAGTGGCGTGAAGTATAGTGTCGTGCTGTATAGTGTCGTGGTGCATAGTGGCGTGAAGTATAGTGTCGTGGTGTATAGTGTCGTGGTGTGTAGTGTCGTGGTGTATAGTGTCGTGTAAAGTGTCATTGTGTATAGTGTCGTGGAGTATAGTGTCGTGGAGTATAGTGTCGTGGAGTATAGTGACATGGTGTATAGTGTGGATTATAGTGTCTTGGAGTATAGTGTCGTGGTGTATAGTGTCGTGGAGTATGGTGTCGTGGAGTATACTGTCGTGGAGTATAGTGGTGTGAAGTATTGTGTCGTGGTGTATAGTGTCGTGTTGTATAGTGTAGTGGAGTATAGTGTCGTGGAGTATACGTTCGTGGTGTATAGGGTCGGGGTGTATAGTGTCATGGAGTATACTGTCGTGGTGTATAGTGTCGTAGAGTATAGTGTCATGGTGTATAGTGTCATGGTGAATAGTGTCGTGGTGTATAGTGTCGTGGAGTATAGTGTCGTTGTGTATAGTATCGTGGAGTATAGTGTCGTGGAGTATAGTGTCGTGGAGCATAGTGTCGTGGTGTATAATGTCGTAGAGTATAGTGGCATGGAGTATAGTATCGTAGTTTATAGTGTCGTTGTGTATAGTGTTATGATGTATAGTGTTATGAACGATAAACATTTAGTGAACGTGTTTATTTAGTCCAAGGTTGAAATGTTTATTTTTTCCAATGTTGAAAAGTGCATAAAGTTGCTTCTCCTCCACTGGTGTAGAGCAGTAACAAGTTCTTTCTTCCTTTTTGGGGAGTGTTGTACATGCTGCTATGGCGGTGTGTCCACTCCCAGGATGAGTGGCGTACTGCCCAGTAAACTCGCTCCTCGGGGTAAATAAGAAAGTTTCGTGTGTGGCGCGGGAGACCGCGTCGTACTGGGAGTGTGTTGCCAGTCGCGCGAGACACCCCTGGCCTCGTGGTTCCCCCAGGTCATTAACCCCAACATCTGCCCGCTTAGCCAGCAGTCAGTCTCCTGCAGTTTCGTATAAGCTCTACAAACCCCCACCACGTATCTACCCAAGCAAGCTAAAAGGTCTAGTATTACATATAGCATATAGCGCTAAATATATCACCAAGGCTGCCAGTACTAGGAGACTTGATCAGGCATACCACTGTCGTTTTAACTCAATGTCTTCATTGAGACTCAATGTCTTCATTGAACATAGAAGGGATTAGTGGAATATAGTGTCGTTGTGTATAGTGTCGTGGAGTATAGTGTTGTGGAGTATAGTATAGTGTCGTGGAGTATTGTGTCGTGGAGCATAGTGTCGTGGTGTATAGTGTCGTAGAATATAGTTGCATGGAGTATAGTATCGTAGTTTATAGTGTCGTTGTGTATAGTGTCGTGGAGTATAGTGTTGTGGAGTATAGTGTCGTCGAGTATAGTGTCGTGTCGTATAGTGTCGTGGAGTATAGTGTCGTGGAGTATAGTGTCATGGTGTAGTGTCGAGGTGTATAGTGTCGTGGAGTATTGTGTCGTTGTGTCATGGTGTATAGTGTCGTGGAATATAGTGTCGTTGTGTATAGTGTCGTGGAGTATAGTGTTGTGGAGTATAGTGTCGTCGAGTATAGTGTCGTGGAGTATAGTGTCGTGGAGTATAGTGTCGTGGTGTATAGTATCATGGTGTATAGTGTCGTGGTGTATAGTGTCGTGGAGTATAGTGTGTGACGGGAAAGTGTAGAAGTGTAGGTGTTCGGCAGTCCTCCTAATGGCTGGTGTCAATGCCTATCACATTTTAGAAAAAAAGATCGGCTGCTTGGCTGTTGTCTGTGGTAGAGTAAGGGAAGACACGCAAAACACATAGTATGAACAATGAAACTTTAATTAACTTTAAAAATTATGAACAAAGAGAATCCCTTGGCTATGTACAGGGCAAACAAACAAGTCAAAAAATATAACATAAAAATTAAGAACTAGGGTGACATTACTCTACAAATAAAATAAAGACAGAAAAATGATTAACAGGTGCTGAGAATATAGCGCTAGCTGAGAACCTCCACCAATAAACAGAGCGTATATCAGTTGGTTGTTCACAGCTTGAGAGCACAAGGATATTCTGACTTCAATGGCTGGTTCAAGCCCAGACATCGACTTGGTAGAGGGTGCTGAGGTGCAGGTGCGCAGTCGGCGGGTCACCAATCAAAAGCAGGCAGGCTGGAATGGTAGTTTGCTGGTTGACGTCTGTGGCGGGCTGGCATGGAGGGAGTGAGGAGTGGGGGGAGTTTAGGGTACGTTTGCCTCCTGGTCAAAACGTTTTGTGCTACTGGTAGACGTATCTTGAAGGTAGCATCTTAGTGTTGTATATATATAAGTAACTTTACGTAGGGAAGAGCAGGCTCAATCTTTCTTGAAAGAGATTACTGTCACAAGTGTCATTGTGTACAGTGTCGTGGAGTATAGTGTTGTGGAGTATAGTGTCGTGGAGTATAGTGTCGTGGAGTATTGTGTCGTGGAGTATAGTGTCGTGGAGTATAGTGTCGTGGTGTATAGTGTTATGGTGTATAGTGTCGTGGTGTATAGTGTTGTGGTGTATAGTGTTATGGTGTATAGTGTTGTGGTGTATAGTGTTGTGGAGTATAGTGATGTAGGTAGGACAGTGTTGTGGAGTATAGTGTCGTAGGTATAGAGGTAGGACAGAAGAGAGTCCGTTTCAGGGTGATATACTCGAACATAGAAGGGATTACAAGCAAGGCAAGTGAACTAAGGGAAAGAGCACAAGAAGTAAACCCAGATGTAATCAGACTCACTGAAACAAAACTCTCTGGAATCATAACGAATGCCGTGTTTCCCCAGGACTACACAGTAATAAGGAAAGTGAGGGAAGGTAGAGGAGGAGGTGGAGTGGCCCTACTAATGAGAAAGGAATGGAGTTTCAAAGAGATTGCTATCTTGGGCTGCGACGGATTCAGAGACTATATAACAGGCACCATGACAATGGGAGGACCAAGAATAGTAGTAACAGTGATATATAACCCTTCACCAAATGACAGAAGACCCAGGCAAGAGTATGACAACAACAACATGGCAGTTAACACAATAAATGAGAGGGCAGCCTCTGCTACCTGCATAAATCGATCCCATCTGCTCATTATGAGGGGGTACTTCAATCACAGAAGGATAGACTGGGAGAACAAGGAACTGCATGGAGGTCTGGAAACATGGAGAGCTAAACTATTGGAGGTGGTGATGAAAAACTTTTTAAGCCTGCATACCAGTTGACCCACAAGAATGAGAGGAAATGATGAACCAGCGAGACTCGACCTAGTCTTAACTATGAACGACTCCGACATAAGAGAAATCGCTTTTGAGGCCCTAGTAGGAATGAGGTATCAAAGTGTACTGATGTATTAGTATCTGGTCGAAGAAGGGGGTATTCTACTCATGGATGGGACCTGAAAAGAAAAGGCTGGCATTCCAAAAGGGAAACTATGAGGAGATAAGAAAATTCCTAACAGATATTACTTGGAAACAGAGATCCATCGGGGAAAGACAGAGACCGGGGACAGACGGCCCCTAGACATGATGGACTACATCATGCAGAAGTTTAAGGAGGCAGCAGACAAGTTTGTCCCAGTCCAAAGGGAAAAAAAATTAAATGGAGATGAGAAACCCATGGTTTAATCAGAGATGTAAACTAGCCCAGCAACCATGTACAAGGGACATGGGCAAACTATAGAAATAACAGGACACTATAGAGCAGAGAAAGATATCAAAGTGCCAGGAATGAATATGTCAGGGTGAGAAGAGAGTCAGAAGGACAATACGAAAATGACATAGCAAGTAAGGCAAAGAAATAAATTGCTTTTAATAAATCAGGAGACATCAACAACCACATCAGGAGAAAAACAACAGTGAAGGAACAGGTAATGAAAATGAGCATAGGAACAGACAGATTCACTACAAACGACAAGGAAACGTATGAGGAACTAAATAAGAATTATCAGGAGGTCTTCACATTAGAGCAAGAAGAACTCCCAGTGATAAGAGAGGGAATAGTTAACTAGGCACCACTAAAGGAGTTTGAGATTATCAGTGGGGATGTAAGGAAGCTTTTCCTAGAGTTGGATGTGACAAAGGCTATAGGCCCGGATGGAATATCACCATGAATACTAAAGGAATTTTCAGAAGCACTTTGACTGCCACTCTCCATGATGTATAACAAATCACTGGTAGCAGGTGAACTGTCAAAAATTTTGAAGACAGCAAATGTTGTACCGATATACATGAAGGGAGATAGACAGGAGGCACTGAACTACAGGCCAGTGTCCGTAACGTGAACACCATACAAGATGATGGAGAAGATTGTGCTAAAATTAGTTAGTGGAACATCTGGATTGAAGGAACTTTGAAACACAACAGCAACATGGGTTCAGGGAAGGCAAGTCATGCCTAACAGGATTAATTGAATTCAACAACTAGGCAACAAAAATCAGGCAAGAAATAGAAGCTGGTGCAGACTGCATATTTGTGGATTGCCAGAATGCCTTTGACACAGTACTTCAAAAGAGATTAGTGCAAATTCTGGAGATGCAGGCAGTAGTGAAAGGGAAGTTACTCCATTGGATAAGGGAGTACCTAAGCAACAGAAGACAGCGAGTCACTGTGAGGGGTGAGACCTCAGATTGACGAGACGTCACCAGTGGAGTCCCGCAGGGTTCAGTCCTTGGACCTTTCTGATATACGTAAATTATCTCCCAGAGTGGTATAGAATCGTTCCCCCCTCATTGTTTGCTGATGAGGCAAAAATTACGAGGAAGATTAAAGCAGAGAATGATAGTAGGAGGCTACAAGATAACCTAGACAGACTGAATGAATGGACCAAGAAATGGCGACTAAAGTTCAATCCAAGTAAATATGAGGTAATAAAACTAGGCAGTGGAAACAGGAGGCCAGACACAGGATACTGAATGAGAAATGAAGTTCTCCATGAAACGGACAGAGAGATAGATCTAGGAGTTGATATCACACCAAACTTGTCTCCTGAAGCCCACATAAAAAGAATTACATCTGCGGCAAATGCGAGGCTGGCTAACATCAGAACAGCCTTCA
The DNA here is from genome assembly GCF_040958095.1 of Procambarus clarkii. Classification (NCBI taxonomy): domain Eukaryota; kingdom Metazoa; phylum Arthropoda; class Malacostraca; order Decapoda; family Cambaridae; genus Procambarus; species Procambarus clarkii. The sequence goes on along the minus strand of NC_091172.1, from coordinate 43,116,725 downwards.
GTAACCTGGGTAAGGAATCATTCAGAACCTTGTACACCGCATTTGAAAGACCAATCCTGGAGTATGCGGCCCCAGCAAGGAGTTCGTACCTTGTCAAGCACTAGACGAAGCTGGAAAAAGTCCAGAGGTATGCCACTGGCTAGTCCCAGAACTAAGAGGCATGAGTTACGAGGAAAGGCTGCGGGAAATACACCTCACGACACTGTAAGACAGAAGAGTAAGGAGATGACATGATCACTGCCAACAAATTTCTCAGAGGAATTGACAAGGTAGATAAGGATAAACTTTTTAACACGGGTGGTACGCGTGGACTGAGTACCCAAATGTACTTTTTACTTTTACTTTTTAACACAGGTGGAGACTGAGTACCCAAATGACCCACATTGACGTTAGAAAGAACTTTACTTTTCAGTGTCAGAGTAGTTAACAGGCAGACTCCAATCACAGTTTGAAATATAGATATGGCAGAACCCAGTAGGCTCAGGAATCTGTACACCAGTTGATTGACAGTTGAGAGGTGGGACCAAAGAGCCAGAGGTCAACTCCTGAAACCCATGTAGGTAAGTACAACTAGGAGAGTACACACACACACACACAGTCCTTCACCTGTTGATTGACGGTTGAGAGGCAGGACCAAAGAGATAGAGCTCAACCCCCGCAAGCACAATTAGGTGAGTACACACCAACCAATTAACACAAAACAGTCAAACTGTAGCCGACTGCTTTCCCCTTCCTGCCCCCTACCCCTTCTACTTCAACCCCCTATCATCGCCTCTCCTCCCCTCCCCTTCACCACCGGCGGTCCGTTGTCGTGGTGAGCAATATGGAGGCCTGGCATTTCAGCAGTAAATCATTGAAGTGTCTTCTTGTTGAGTGCGGGCCACTCCCTCCGCCCTTCCCCATTCCCACTCCCCTCTCTACCCCTCTCATATCAGCCCTTTCTCCACTCCTTTTTCCCCTCCCTCTCCATTTCCCTAACCATGGCCATAACAGGTAGAGCAATCACTCCAACCCGTCCTCTTAAAAATAACGTCACTTTTGGCTCGTATGCGCGATATGGCTAAATTTGGACGTAATTTGAGAGCTAAGGCTAAATTTAACCAAATTTATCCCAATTTAAGAAAATTTCCACCAAATTTGCCTCAATTTATCCAAATTTATCCCAATATAATCTAATTTCCACCAAATTTGCCCGAATTTACCATATCATAGGATAGCCAAAAGCAAATAAATTTTTGGGCATAAACCTAAATGACCTGTACCTAACCTGTTTGGATCTTTTTTAAATATTGTAACTTTTTTCTTTAATGAGTACTCGTTTTGGATATGAACCCATCTACCCAGTGACTAACCTGCACGGATCTTTGCTGAATATTCCTGGCAATTTAGTTTTTTGTTTTTTGGTTATGTACTCAACTTTCCTCGAAATTCTGATAAATTATGGAAATTGAGGTAGGAATATATTTTTACATTTTCCTAATTTACCCCAAATTAATCCCTAAATTAATATATAGAAATTAAGGTAGGAATATGTTTTCACATTATCCTAATTTACCAGAATTTCGAGGAAAGGGGCCGGGGTGTATATAGCCCCCAGAATCGCCTACATGTGTCCCCCTTGTTCGTGTTCCACCCGTGCTAAAGAGTCTGTCTTAGCAAACCCTGTCAATTCCACAGAGAATTTTGTAGGTGGTTATCATGTTTCCCATTACTGTTCTGTTTTCCAGGGACGTAAGGTTCAGATTCCTTAGCTTTTCCTCGTAGCACATACCTCTCAGTTCCTGGACGAGTCTGATGATATACCTCTGGATCTTCTCAAATTTTAAATTATTTTTAACTAGGTATGGACTCCAGGCTGAAACTGCAGATTCCAGGATATATACAAGGTCATGAACGATTCCTTACACAAGATTCTAAAGGCAGTTTTTATAATTGCCGCTGATAATATCCTTTCGATGTGGGCCTCTGGGGACAGGTTCGGTGTGATATCGACCCCCAGATCTTTGTCTCTATTTGACTCTTACAGGATTTCACCTCCCAGATGGTACCTTGTGTTCAGCCTTCTGCTCCCTTCGCCTAATTTCATTACTTTACATTTTCCTGAGTTGAGCTTTAGTAGCCATTTTCTAGATCGTTCCTCTAATTTGTCCAGGTCGTCCTGTAGTTTCTGTCTATCTTCATCTGTCTTACTCCTTCTCATAATTTTTGCATCATCAGCAAACATTGAGAGGAATGAGTCTATACCCTCTAAAAGATCGTTTACATATGTTAGAAACAGCATGAGTCCAAGTACAGAGCCCTGTGGGACTCTGTTGGTGATATCTCGCCACTCTGATATCTTCCCCCCATCACAGTTACTCGCTGTTTCCTGTTGCTTAGACACTCCCTTATCCACTGGAGTACCTTACCGTTTACTCCTGCCTGTTGCTCCAACTTTTGTAGCAACCTTTTATGGGGTACTGTGTCAAAGGCTTTCTGACTGTCCAAGAAAATGCAGTCTGCCACGCTTCTCTTTCTGGCCTAATTTTTGTTGCTTGGTAATAGAATTCTATTAAACCTGTGAGGCACGATTTACCATCTCTGAACCCATTCTGGTGGTGTGTTACAAAGCTATTTCCCTCCAGATGCACTACGAGCCTTTTCCTCACGATCTTCTCCATCACTTTGCATGGTATACAAGTTAAGGAAACTGGCCAGTAGTTCTGTGCCTCTTGCTTGTCACGCTTTTTGTGTATTGGGACTACATTAGCTGTCTTCCAGCTTTCTGGTAGGTCTCCTGTTTACAGTGACCTGTTATAGACGCATCCGCTTGGGTGTTTATCTGCACTTTCTGCTGTCGGAACTGCCATTCTCGGGTTGGACTTCACAGTCACAGCAGACGTTGCATCCAACTAGACACACAGGGCACAACTCCATAACCCCACGGGATTGACGGATGCCTACACTAAGTTATTCACCACAGAGAGTGCACACTTAATGTTTCTGCCCCTTCTTTTAGTATCCATAGTGAGATTCTGTCAGGCCCATCAGCCTTTGTCACGTCCAGCTCCAACAGATTCTTTTTGACTTCATCACTGGTGGGGGCTTTGCCTTGTTCTATTGTGAAGACCTGGAATATTTTGCAGTTCTTCACACACCTCCTTGTCATTCTCTGTAAATCTGTTCTCACCTTTTCACCACTTGTTCCTTCACTGCTGTTTTCCTCCTGATGTTGCTGTGGAGCAGTTTTGGTTTGGGGCTTACCTTTACTTGCGATGTCATTTTCATACTGTCTCTCTGCTTCTCTCCTCACTCTGATGTACTCATTTCTTGCCCTCTGGTATCTCTCCCTGCTCTCTGGTGTTCTGTTATTCCTGTAGTTTCTCCAAGTTCTTGTACTCAATTGCTTCACTACCTTACATTCCTGATTGAACCATTGGTTCTTTTGTTGTTTTTCGTTTTTCTCCTTTTGGGCTGGGATAAACATGTCTGCAGCATCCTAGCAGTTCTGGGTGACATAGTCCATCATATCTAGTATAGTCTTTTCTCTGAGTTCTGTTTCTCATTTTATTCCTATTAGTAAGTTCCATCATCATTTTATTTTCCCTTTCGGTAATTAAATCTTTTCCCTTCCAATTCTATCCTTAAATAGGTTATCCCTACTTCTACCAGATACTCAAATGTCAATACAATGTGGTCACTCATTCCCGTGGGGGCTTCAAATTTGACTTCCCTTATGTCTGACTCATTCAAGGTGAATATCAGGTAGAGTCCAGCTGGCTCATCTTTGCCTCTCATTCTTGTGGGTCCCCTGACATGTTGGCTCTGAAAGTTTCTTGTTGCCACCTTAAAGAGTTTAGCTCTCTATGTATCTGCACCTCCAAGTGGGTCCCCATTCTCCCAGTTTATCTTTCCATGGTTGAAATCGTTCACGATTAATAGTCTGGAGCCATTCCTGCAGGCAACTAAAGCTGCTCTCTCTTTTATATTATTGGTTGCCATGTTGTTCCTATCGAACTCCTATCTGAGTCTTCTGTCATTTAGTGAAGGGTTGTAAATGACTGCTACTATTATCTTAGGTCCACCCATTGCCATAGTTCCTGTTATGTAGTCTCTGAATCCATCACAGCCCAGTATTTCTATCTTATTAAAACTCCAGTCCTTCCTTATCAGCAGGGTCACTCCTCCACCTCCTCTCTCTTCCCTCTCTTTCTGTACTATATAGTAGTCCTTTGGAAACACAGAGTTTGTTATGATTTCCAACTTGTTTCCGTGAGTCCTTTTACATCTGGGTTTTCTTCCTGTGCCTTTTCTGCAAGTTCACTTGCTTTATTATGTATGTATGAATGTATGTATGTATGTATGTATGTATGTATGTATGTATGTATGTATGTATGTATGTATGTATGTATGTATGTATGTATGTATAACCGAAAACTCTTGATCCCCGAAGGATTCGAACCCCGTTAGCCAGGGTCTCCAAAACCTCCAAAACCTAGCCAGGGTCTCCAGTGCTGTAATCACTTAGTCAGCATTTGTCTAAAAGTGTTGGGAAGTTGTGAGACCAACTTGCACCCAACATCTGACAACACTCCTGACATTTACTGGGCACCGATATTTCATCAAATCACTTCAGTATGCTAGGTAAACATGATTATCAAGTGTGCATAAAGCTTAATGATCCACACGCCAATATACAACCGAATCATTTACATAAAATCCAGTTTTTTCACTATGAATCTGTCTTTTATAATTAATATGCATGACTACTTTTTTCATTTCAAATATATTATTTTTCTGTTATGTATTTGTTATTATCTCTTTGATGTAACAATAATATTTTCCGTATTCATTGCAACATCCAACCAATCTAACTACACTATTAAATTCTCTTATTACTGATGTATTCAGTATCTACTTTGCAACACTTGATATTTCAATGTATTCCTAGGCCTCCTAGATAGTAGCCTAGGCCAATTAAATTTTCAGTGATAATATTTCTTTTTCTTCACTACATATTTCTAAGCTATTATAAAACCAATAGTTGTCAAGATTATGATTTTTAAGAATATAAAAATTCTTCTTTCAAATTTCGTGTGCCCCCAATGTAACAAGTATATTGAATAGCTTCTCATGATATAATACACAGTAGTTGGTTTATACCAATCCTGAAGTAACATATTTCAGGGTAGGTATAAAATAAATTGAGATAAGAAATATATTATATGATGATTATTTAGACGTGCACTATATTTGGTTTAGAAAAGAAATATAAGAAACGAAATAGGAATTTACCCGTTTTTAATAATAAATGTCAAATATGCAGCTTTTGTAAGCTTTTCACACATTTGAAAACAATCGTTTTTCCCTTTCATTTCAAATCATGTAAGTGACTACTAATACTACTATGTATAGACAGCAAGGAATCAGATGCTATTTGCACTTTTATTAGTTAATAAAGCAGCTTAATATTGAAGACTGTTTTGAAGATTTCATTTGAATACAAATAAGGAAAGTCTCGGTGAAAATTAGTGTTGTTATAAAATATTAGACGTGCATAATGAAATAAACACTACTTATGTAATTGGTAATAATAGTAAAACAGTAAAATAACAAGCCTTGTTATATTATTCTGGTCTCTTACATCATAATAATATTCTTGTCTCATACTTCAATGACTTATTATTTCAGTATTGATTAATTTACTGAAGAATGGAATATATTCCACAGGTACCGGCGCTGTTGGCCTCGAACTGCACAAGAAAGAATTCACGTGAGTATAATGGGAATTTGTACCAGAGAATCCCTTCTGATTACTACATGTTTAGCGGAGTAGTTAGCATAGTTGGTTAACAACGATAATGTCCTGGGCTCGATAAGAATGAAGGACCATGCTAGGCAGGTCGTGTTTATTTCCAACAACTCCAGTTCATATATTTGACTAACAAAAGCTTCAAACTATCGAGTGTGTTTGTCTGTCTGACATTATATGGTAACTTGTTACATAATATGAATCCAAAGTGCCTGGCCAGTGTTCCCCAATATTTCTGGTGTCGTTGGGGACTGAGATTTCGTGAAATGGTGAAATATATGTTCCATGAAACATTAATAGAAAGTAACATTCTAGGAACATAGATGCCCTGGACCCCTCAGAAGGAATGTTGAACATTCTTAAAGAAACAGGAGTGTACACCCTTATATATCAGGAGTTCATAAGCCAGGACCCGACAACCATTCCTGAAGGTGAGAACCCGTCCACATCTTTGTCTTTAATAAGTATAAATAAGTATGAAAATCCAGATTATGGCATTAAATTAGCTAGATCCATAACTTATATATAACATGTGTTCAATAATACTATCATTAATTTATAATAATTTTCTTCACTTATGTCTGTCATTAAAATAAATGCAATTTTTTCACGTTTTAATCATAGAAATTTTAGTCTTATATATTATTGTTATGCAAGTGCCGAGAGTTATGTTCCATTTAGTGTTGATGTAACGTTTTCTAAAGAATGGAATGTGTCCTTCTTTGAATAAAGGGATTGGAGTCAACAGGAATCTGACGTTACGCCATGTGTGTAAGTCAATGGAGGCAGGTGTCATTACGGCGAGATGTGATTGGTCAGAATGACGCGAGGCATGACAGGGGAGAGAGGACGTAATGAGGGCAGTCAGGGAGGGAGGATCTCGAGAGGGCAGCAGGTGTGGGAGGACCTCGGGAGGTTAGCAAGGGAGGGAGGACCTGAGGGATGGCAGTAGGTGTGGAAGGACCTCGAGAGGGCAGTAAAAAGGGAGGACCTCATGCAGGTCGCAGAGGGGAGAGCCAAGCAAACAATTTAGGGTGCCACAACGTACCAGGAAAGTGTTTGAAAGCAATGGAAACGTTTGTTTTCACGTATTAGTTACCTTATTTTGTGGGGTCGTAAATAGGTTGCCACAACTTATTGCACAACGTTGGCTAAACAAAATTTGAGACTTTGTGGCAACCATAAATATTGCAAAAAAGTGGTTTTCGGGAATAATGGTATATATAAAAGTGTAGAAATATATAAACAATATTTTTCTACATTTAGAAAAAATAAAACAGGAAAATAATTAATTAGGGATCAACATTATGTATTAATTATTTTCACTTAATGCAGAATCCATGGAGGAGGTGTTGGAAGTGTATATGGTGGTGGTAGTGGAGGTGGTGGTTGTTGTAGAGGAGGATGTGGTAGGGGAGGTGATGGTTGTGGTGGTGGAGGTGGCAGTGGTTGTGGTGGTAGTAGTGGTTGAGGTGGTGGTGGGGGGTGGTTCGGGAGGTGGTGGTAGTGGTTGTGCAAGTGGAGGTGGTGGTAGTGGTTGTGCTAGTGGAGGTGGTGGTGGTGGTGGTGGTTGTGGAGATGTTGGTGGTGGTAGACGTGGTTGTGCTATTGGAGGTGGTGGTGGTAGTGGAGGTGGTGGTGGTAATAGTAGTAGATATGGTGGTAGTAGTGGTTGTGCTAGTGGAAGTGGTGGTTGTGGTGGTAGTTGTAGTGGTAGTAGAGGTGGTGGTGTGGTAGTAGAGGTGCTGGTGGTGGTAGTGGTAGTGGTGGTGGTCCTTCTACCACACTTAAGGACATACTACCATTCTCAGGCTCACTCTACCATATTCAAGTACATCTTACCATCCTGAAGTTAATCCTACAATTCTCAAGAACATCCTACCATCGTCAAGTACATCCTACCATTCTCAAGTACATCCTACCATTCTCAAGAACATTCCAAAATACTCAAGCACACCTTATCATCCTCAAGTACACACTACCATCCTCAAGTACATCTTACCATCCAAAAGTAGATCCTACAATACTCAAGTACATCCCACAACCTTCAAGTACATCCTTTCATCTTCAACTACATCCTACCATACTCAAATACATCCTACCATCCTCAAGTACATCCTACAATCTTCAAGTATATCTTAACATCTTCAAATACATCCTTCAATCTTCAAGTACATCTTACCATCCTCAAGAACATCCTACAATCCTTAAGTACATTCTTCCATCTTCAAGTACATCCTACAATACTCAAGTACATCCTACCATCCTCAAGTCCACCCTTTACTCCTCAAGTACATCCTACCATCCTCAAGTACATCTTACCATCCTCAAGTACATGCTTCTCTCCTTGAATACTTTCTACCATCCTCAAATACATCCTACCATCTGCAAGTAAATCCTACCATCCTCAATTATATCCTACAATCCTCAAGTACATCCTACCATACTCAGGTACATCCTACCATTCTCAAGTTCATCCTACCATACTGAAGTTCATCCTACTATACTGAAGTACATCTTACCATCCTCAAGTACATCCTTCCCTCCTTGAATACTTTCTACCATCCTCAAATACATCCTTCCATCTGGAAATAATCCTACTGTTCTCAATTATATCCTACCATCCTCAAGTACATCCTACCATACTCAAGTACATCCTACCATCCTCAAGTTCATCCTCCCATACTAAAGTTCATCCTACCATACTCAAGTACATCCTACCATCCTCAAGTACATCCTACCATCATCAAATACAACCTACCATCCTCAAGTTCATCTTACCACCCTCACGTACATCCTGTGGGAAAAATCTTGCTCGGATTAATAATAATAAAATTCAATAATATCGAAGGACCACTCTTTTAAAGATAAATAAATTAATAAAATAAATTAGAAATAAATTAGAGAACCAGTACCTATGGATCTCTTGGATAATCACAAGTAAAATTATAAAAGCAATAAATGGACTGTAGATTAAAAATAAATATTGAGCAGATTCATACCACAAATTTTAGGGGGGGGGGGTAATTTAAATGAGAAGTTAATGCACTACTTCTGCAATTAATACGACATTAATATATATCATATGGTAAAGAATATATATGAACTATTAGAACTTATTTTAAATATTTTCAGATAAATGAATAATAATGTTCTACTAAACTACAAGAATGAAATAACAGCTTAGCTGTATGAAGAAATAGTAGCATATGTTTGGCAGTAAACATCATGGAAACTGGTTGCTTCAGGATATTCTGTGAACACGTAATCTAGGTAAAGGCTTATCTCCCTTCTTGCCGTTAATACACAAGCTGAAATATGGGCAGTATGTAAATACTATCTAAAATGATATGATACCACACATATTTCTAAATTAAATGTGAGAGCACCCTGAAATAAAACTTACTAGTTACTTTTAGTGGGCATACAGTATGACGATAAACGTCCTGCCTAATATTAGGATGTGATCACAAACAACAAAAGCAATATGGACTTATGGTTTGCCGATACTGGTGTCTGAGAAATGATGAAGTTGCTCCGACACTCTAACATCTACAGTAGCAAGGATGATGCAATAACTAGACAGTAAATCTAGCGAGCTTCCAGACACTGTCTATCTGAGAAAAATGCCTGCTCCTTTCTCTGATCTTTCTCTCTCTCGCCCGCGCATGCACGGCAGCACGGAGTGCTGGAACGGAGGAAATAACTCCTATAATTTGCCTATCTATGCGAGATAATAAAGACAAGGTTAATTATAGGAGAGCTAATATTAATTAAACTCTTGCTATGTAACAATCAAAATGAAACTAAGTTCACATAGACGAAAAAGCTATAGGGGAATTTATTCCTCCATAAATGCCCTGTGATAACAGCTCGTAACTGTATAAAAGTGATCCCAGCAAATAACGCTATATTGCTTGATCAATGGTGAATATATTATCAGCTAATAATTCTTGTTAAAGATTGCTGGAATAAAGGAGAATTTAACACAATTCTCTTAAATGTAGATGTTTTTTCCTCAGTCGTGCTGGCTGACGCAACACTCCATGGATACTGGGAAACTTTTGGCATGATTACTATGCAGTATGATATGAATTAATATCATTACACTACTGATAATTAGTTTTAGTAAAATATAATGGTTAGTGCAAGAATTGTTTCTTAAAGAGCTAAAGGGTAGTAATTAAGTGTTGGAAATTTCCAACATAACTCCGGGGGGAGAAAACACTGGTCGCAGTTCATGTCTTAGTACTGACGTACCTGTTACTTTTCCCAGAAGTTATATTCATTAATTTAGCATATTAGTACTTTGGTAAGTACATAACGGATGTCCAGTATCTGCGAAACAGATGTGACACAAGTCTTTGTGCGAACATAAATCAAAATTTAAATATTAAACACTGGATTTTCTAATGTCAAGAAATCTCCAAATCTACAGCAAACTTCAATAACTGGTGTCACAATGACTTGTACTAGTTCAGTTACACTGTCGTTGAATCATGCTTGCAGATCTCAGAAATCTTCTCAACGTCAGAAGATGGTCATCTGCAACTAGGCAGAATGAAAACACTGTTTAAGTTTCAGTTTACACTGTTGAGCTGCCACTCTAGATGGATGTGTGCCTGTGTTGACATGATCACTGTATTCTGAAACTTGGGGTGACTCTACTTCTGAATTACATTCATGTTCAGCTAATTCTAGAGGAACTAGCTTTTCTAGAGTTTTTTAGGTGGTCGTGCCTCGACACTGAGCCCTAACTATTGGTAATATATCTTGGTGATCAGGTTGGACAGCAACAATCTTGCCTATAGGCCAATCTAACCTTGGTCTGTAATTATCTACTAATACAAGATCGCCAGGTTTAGTTTTACTTTATAGTATGGGCTTGCAGCTCCATAATGGTACTCTCTCAGAGCAGTGGGGTATTCACAAGTCCACACTTCATTCCACCGGCCTATCACTTTAGAAAGATGTTTGTAACTCTCCACCAAGTCATTCCTTCCAACACATGAGGGGTCTTCCGAATCCTCATACTCTAGAGATAATAAAGGATTAAGAAGGCTGTCATGTACCAGATGAGAGAGACTCAGAGGTTCTCTCTGTGAGAAGTCATCTGAAAGATAGGTTAATTGTCGGTTGTTGACTGGTGCCTCTATTTCCGTGACAAGGGTTTGAAGCTTGGTAAGGCTAATCTTCTGTCGAATGTAGAGATTTCCTTAAGCATTTATTCACAGTGCCTACCATGCGTTCATAAAATCCTTCCTGCCATGGTGTTCTAGGAGCTATAAATTTCCAGTGGCACTGTTACTGTTTGAATACTGAACGTACCTCTGGGTGGTTCCAAATTTCTCTTAAGCAAGCTTCTCCTGCCCCAAAGTAAGATCCATTATCAGAGATCATTAGTTTGGGACAGTATCGACATGCTGAAAACCTACGAAAGGCTTGTAGGAATGCTTCTGCACTCATGTCAGAAATTATTTCTAGATGTACGCCTCGTGTGGTTACACACGTGAGGAGGCATATATAGGCTTTCACCGAAAATTTATCTGGCGTGCCTGTTAAAAATGAGAGCTCCTGTATAATCTACACGAGTGGTTTCAAAGGGACGAAGGTGAACAGCTGGTTCTTTAAGAAGTGGTGGAGGTCCTTGGGTAAGGACACACCCGAGCATCATACCTTCTGCAGATAACACAAGATTTAATAATGGATTTGACAGTTTAACGACCTTGGGGAAGCCAAAACGTCTGTCGTAAGTCAGTGAGAGTGTCTAACACTCCATCATGTAAGGTGCCATGCTCGTGGCAATGTAGTACTATAAGTTTAGTTATGATGTGGTGATGAGGAAGAAGCATAGGGTTCTTTACCTCCAAATCGACTTCTGCGTGTAACAGACGTCCTACACATCTTAAGATGTTGTAGTTATCAGAATCAAACCAAATACCTAGAGAGTAAGTTAATTTATCTGGAAGACGTTTGTATTCTCTCCCATAAGTCTCCATTTGGGCTTGTTTGATCCAGAATTTTAGGGGACTTTGGAGTTGATATTTAATTCCTATCTTGTTAAGGAAATCAAACACAACTTGAGTAACCCCTAGTAATTTGTCTAGACTAGAATAATGGTGAGGATCAATAGCTAAAGATCGAGGGGGTTCTGGATCCACAGTGGGGACAGTGATATTGGTCACTATGACTTGTGGCTTCTGTTTGGGACACTGACCACTAACCAACCATTGGGATCCTGTAAACCACATTCCGGCTTTAATTAATTGTCTCGAGTAAATCCTCTTGATAGGTATTCAGCTGGATTGTCCTTGGTGGGGATATATCTCGATTTATAGTCAGCTAACAGTTCTCGTATTTCCCTAACTCTATTACTGACATAGGGAGTTTTGTTAATATTGTTCTTAACCGATTGTAAGATTGCCTCGTTATCTAACCACACTACTATCTCACCAAAGTGAATATCACTGAGTGTCTTGGTCAGGTAGTGAGCCAGTCTTACACCTACTAACAAAGCTGTTAACTCCATTTGGGATAGTGACCTTTTCTTAATTGGGGCCACCCCTAGCTTTAGAAGTAAGTAGAAATGATTGCTTAGTGTTTACTAAATAGGCTACTGCACCATATGCTTTGCTTGAGGCATCGCAAAACACATGCAAATTAGTGGGTAAGCTTAGTCCTAAAGCATTGCGAGGAAATTTCAAAATACTAAGTTTATTTAAATCCGTCGTTAGTTGCTGCCACTTATCTTGCAGATCATTAGGTAATGGATCATCCCAACCCCATGTTAATTTGCCATCACTCCTGGATGAGAAGTTTACCCTTAATTAAAATAGTACTAAGTAAGCCTAAAGGGTCAAATTGTTTACTGACATACGAGAGTAATTTTCTCATGGTTAAAGGAGAATTGTTGGTTTCCACAGACTTAATGTTTAATTCGTCAGTGGAAGTATTTCATTCCATGCCTAGAACCTTTTGATTACACGGTACCTTGTACCTTGGAAATTTATTTTCAATTGTTTGATTCAGCTGTTGGTCATTAAAGATCCACGATTGTAGAGGCATGTTGGCTCCTAGTAACTCACGGTTAGCCTCCTGATAAATTTCGATTAATTTGTTTTTATCGTTGGTGCTTTCCTGGAAGTTGTCAACATATAGGTTATTGCTAATTTTCGTCTTGTATGGACTATCAGATTTCTTCAAATGTGTGTCCAAGGTTGCTTAAAGTAAAAATGGGGAAGAAGTAGCTCCGAATAGGACTGAAGCAAATCGATATGTGATGATTTCGCTATTAGGATCCTTTATCCAGAGAAATTTGGTAAATTCTCGGCCTTCCTTTTGTAGACCTACTCTTAAGAAAGCCTTACTGATGTCGGTCGTATAGGTGTAAGTTACTAATTTAAACCGTAATAGGACGTCATGGAGTCTTTGAGTTAGACTTGGGCCAGTTTGTAAGCAATCTTTGAGTGACACATTATTTGCCTTCACTGTTGGATATTTCCAACACCGAATACAACTCTGTTGTATTCTCACTACTTATTACTAACTCTATTAATTATTGTAGTAAGTAAAATTAACAACACGTAGAATTCTCATGTACTAATAATTTCATCTGTGCAGTAGGCTAGAATTCTCACGTCACCGACGCCAGTATTGCGTCAGATTTCATTACAATAAACACATTATATCCAATGTATGTGAGAATTAAATTCGATTCTCTATAACTAAGGCATTCTGCATGATAACTAATTACTGATGAATTGACCTTCAACTAAGAGCCGAATAGAGCGTTGGAGTCATAGCGATTATCTAGTAATAAAAGTTAACGTCACCAGTGAATGCCATGGGGAGACATTAATTCCTCTCCCTTATATATTTACTATTCTTAAACTGGCAAATAATAATATTTCCCTCCTCTAAATAATAAACCCGTCCAGTCTTCAACATTTCAAGCGTAAATGCGAGAAATATTAATGTTCGTGACAATAATTTGTTTTTGAACGCGGGACGCGGCGTGGGTTGAGGAAGCTTGCCAGTACACGTGGAGAGCCGCTCTGAGGCAGACCTACTCATACCGTACTCACGAGGAGACGCCATTGCCCAGCCATTAGGGTAGATGTTATCCATCCTCAGATGAAAGTCGCCACTGTGAGGCGTGAATGACCTTGCAGATAATATCTTCAACTGGTGCTGGTGTCAAATAAGGAACCTCAAACCTGGTTCTTGACTACACGTGACCGGCCAGTGAAGCGCGCCACTATCCAGGATAGGCCTAGCCAGAGCCTGGGGACGCGAATTTCGGCAATCTTAAAACTTATACAGTGCCCTTATTAGCTAAGTATATTCCCTTTATTGGATGCATCTTGTAAAGTGTTTTGAAGTAGCTGGGTGATTGACCGTTACGACGCATGGTAACATCTAATAACAGGTTATTAAATTTTGTCACCTGTAACTCTCAATTTCTTGAATATAGAGATTCAGTAGTTAATTAGTTGCTACTGTAAATATTTGTCTTGCAGCACGTGAGAAGAATTCTCCCATGTTAATCCATCCCATTCGTCAGCCAGCCGAGTTCAGAGAATTAGAGGAAACGCCGTGGCTTACATAAAGGAATCGTCTTTAAGCTAAGATTCTTTATATTCATTCTTGAACTTATTGCAATTACTTACATGCAGAATTTCTTAGGATTAACATGTGTTTATTGTGACTCTCATTACTATACTTATAATCTATGTTCCCATTCTGACATTAGTTTCACTATAATTCATAGGATTAGATTATTATTATTTCGATTAGTGAACGAACCACACTAGTTCCTGGACGTACTTACCTCCAGTAATAACCCCCCAATGTAGGTGTGTTTGAGGGTTTGATTCATTTAATTATACAGCCCATTAATTATTTCTATGATCATATTCTCTAGTATTTTATCCATAGTCACTGGTTCATCTAGGAATTATCTAATGATCAGAAATTCTCAGTTTCCCTCTTTACTATAAAAGCGGGTGGTCCTTCGTAATTTAATTTACTACATTAATATTTAAATAATCAGATTCAAGCCCCAAATGTCCCACATTCACCGTGGCACTACAATTAAATACAATCCTGATGGGTGTAGTAACCGAGTCCTTCAAGAGGGCATGATGAGGCAAGTAATGACCTAGTTTGGTGTTATCATGTTCAACAACTTCTATAAATTTGTTTGCAAGTTGTTGCTGTATCAACTTGTGATACAATTGCAGTTTTCAGGTTGTCTATTTAACCTAGCTATCTGTGATTTTAATTGACTTTATGCCATGAAATAATTTACTGGTAGCTGTAGGTGATTTAGCTGCCATTGCAATTTAACCTAATATTGGTTGTCTTGATAGATAACTGAGTTAAGATACTGTTGATAAGTTCAAGTGTCATCTGGACTTGGTTGTTCAGGGACAATGCCTAAAGTATCTAAATCCCATAATTTATACATAGGGGGGATCAGAAATATCCTCAGCCATGTCTCTGAATTGAAGTGGTGACTGTTCCAAGCCTAGTCACACAACTATTATGGAATTGTTTTTTTATCACTTACTAGTGTAGATTTTCCTGGGGTAACACCGGTCCTGTGAGTAATTTGCCTCCAGAAGAAAGCAACGTATTTATTCCACGTTGCTTGGTGCATCCAGTAATAAATCCGTAATAATTATCTGCCCCTACAAGTATACCTACATCGGTGAGGCGGTCAGAGTATATTTTGTAATCAACCAACTTTATACCACTTCGTTTAAGAAGTTTGGCTGTATTTTCCCTAGACCAGATATATATAGGTCAGATGGGATTTTGTCCATGACAATAGCCTGTATTGGGCTAGCATAGCCTCCTAGGTGTACCAAAACTCACAATTTTGTAATCGCGGGGTGCAGTAATTAGAAAAAATCCTGAAATGTTTAATTTCACTTGACATAAAGTTTTTAATTTCAACTGATCAACCAGTTGTTGGGTAATGAATGTTTGTTGAGAACCTTGGTCGAAAAGACCACGTGTGATATTCTTAGATTTCTAATTATATAATCTCAGCTGAGCTGTAGGTAAAGTGGTAGCATTTCCAGATTTGTTATTAAGTACATATACTTCTTGATGTACTTTGCAATATTGCACAGTTGGAGAGTTACTGGAATCAACATGAGGATTTGTTGACCTCTGTTAGGTTTCCCCACACAGTGTTGAATGATGTTGGCCTTAATGGCATTTGTTGCACACATATAGAACAACAATACAGTTGTTGGGTTCATGAGATCACATACATTTGCAACCCGTTCTCGCACTTGCTTACAGTCAACATTGGCTTATTTAATAAGTGCATATATGACATACTAATTGATTGTGAATATTTTAGTTTACCTTAAAAAGCTTCATAGAAAACACCCACCTCACCTAACTTTCTTAGTATGTTAAGATAAGCATCTTATTGCTTCTTATTTACAATTATTACTTAACCTATACCGTTGATAGGTTAAGTAATAATTGTAATTAAGAAGCAATAAGATGCTTATCTTAACATACTAAGAAGGTTAGGTGAGGTCGGTGTTTTCTATGAAGCTTTTCAAGGTAAACTAAAATATTCACAATCAATTAGTATGTCACATATGCATTTATTAAGTAAGCCAATATTGACTGTAAGAAATTGCGAGAACGGGTTGACATTTGGAGCATCTGTGCAGTTCCTTGAGATATTTGATTCTTGCACTGCGACGTAAGTAGTTATGACATTTATATGCGTTATGCTCTTCTTGACAGAACAAACACTTCTTTATTGTAGTATGAGTTTTAGGATGTACACTCACTTCAGGTATTGAGGGCTTTACCGTATAGGTACCCACATTACTATTTTTCTACTTGGGAGATGGTTTAAGTAATTTTGGTTTTAATGTGGCAATTGTCTTACCTTGGGGTTTAAGATGAGTGTTAGCAGAATGTGTTGAACTACCTTTCCCATCCTGATTGGCTCATTGTCGTTCGAGTACAGAGCTTAAACCTTCTGTGATATCTGTCACATTCAAAGAGGTTTTTATTGTGTAAAGCACACAGTTTGTCTAGAGTTTCGCTGGGCAATTTACGTAAACAACTACTCGAGTCATCACTCAGCAGTCTTGACGTCAACTTTGAGGCTTAATGCCTTGAGTAAAGACTCCAGTTCTAACCGAAAGGTTTGAAGAGAGTGAATATAATTATCTGTTGGTGGTAAATCCAAAAGCTTTTGGACTAAAAGGGTGATAGTCCTCTCGTCATTATCATAGTTGCTTTTATGCAGCTGAACTGTGAGGTCATAGCCATCACAGGACAAATTTAAGTTTGAGATTATCTTCAAGGCTTCATCTCAGAGTTGACCTTGTAAATAAGTAAACTTAGTAGTTTTAGGAATGTTGGTTTTAGAGTCTATTGCATCTACAAGCTTATTCCAAAAATCATCCCAACTTTCATTCTCACTACCAAAGAATGTTGGAAGACTAATCAGTGGTAAATTAACTTTAGGTTGTTGAAGATTTGTAGAAGCTGTGACTACATTGTTTTTAGCAATCAGCCTTTCAAAGAACTGCAATTTAACCTGTACATCATCTTCGTACTGGGCTAAATCTCGCATGATGTCATCTTGATCTGTTTCTGTAATTTGTGTCCTACTGAGTTCAGACAAATATTGAATTATGTGAACTTTAATTTGTTCAAACCTGTTTTTAGCAACTAGGAGATAACTTTCCAGTTCTAAATAGTCTATGGATGACTGTTGAAAGAGATCTTAGCATTTATTGATCTGTCTGGTCAAGTGACCTTTCAGACCTGCAAGGGTCCTATTCATTCTTCCAGCCATATCCATCTTAGTGGTTAAAGACTTCTTGGATTAAATGTAGTTATTACAAATGTAACTAGGATATTGACTTATGTAGCAGAGATGAATATTGGTATAGTAGCCTAATATTTAATTTCTGGGATTAGGCTATATAATCCTACCTCAATGGGAGGTTAGCATACCTACCTAACAGTAAATAGCTAAGTGATGCACAGATGCCACTATGGTAGTACCCTAGGGCTAGCTCATCTTTATCACCTTTAGGTTGGTATAGTGACAAGCAGTAGCACTCAAAGACGTACACAAGAAATAATAAAATTACACAATTAAAGCAAGATAATAAAATACCCTAGGACTAGCTCATCTTTATCACCTTTAGGTTGGTATTGTGACAACCAGTAGCACTCAAAGACGTACACAAGAAATAATAAAATTACACAATTAATGAATGCAAGATAATAAGTCCCACCCTAATTCTGGGTCGGCACAATTGTAAACTATAGTGAACCAGCACTGTCTACTACAACACTAGCTAGAAATAAATCCTACCTAATAAGTAGCTAAATAGTATGGGCTAGCTTTCTGTGCACCTTAGTACAATTCCAGTTTAAAATTCTACTCTTTGTTTTGGCATAAAATACAAGAAATGGTGCAATAATATGAATGTATCAGTGCTGTATTTTTGTGATTTTTGTGATATTGATGTATAGAATACATACACTTATAAAGAATATAGGTATAACAAATTATATATGTACAGTTAATTTTGGCTTTCCAGCCACAACCTCCTATGGTGGTTGATAGTGTTAACTAATTTATCGACCACATGTGTCCTGGACTCTCCTGACAGGAGTACTCCATCTAAGGGGGCATAGTACCAGGATATAAGAAATTGTTGTAGGGTATTCATAATTTATTATCCTGATACATGTGAAAGGTGCTGCACCTAGGCCAAGTTTCAGCATCTCAGCCTAAATAGAGACGGAGAAAAAAAAAAAAAAAAAAGACGAATTTTTCAACCATGTTCAATTGATTTCACAGCCCACAATTGTGAACCAAAATCATTTATACGACACTCAGCTATGACCTTACTATATAATAAAGATTTGCATGTCACATCATTATCCCAGATGTATTTAGTGCAATAATACAGATTTATAAAAGTTTCCCATAAACGTATGCAACAAAATGAAGTGTATCATTATTTATAAAATCAATAAATCTACGTAGATAAGAATAATGACATGCGTTTATAGAGGCGTAAACTCTACATATAATGTGCAAGTTTCATGTAAATTGAATAATAAATAAAGGCTGTGAAACCAGATCTAGTTGTAAAAGTTGGAGTTGCGTAGCGCGCGCGACAAGTTACTCAACTCGCGGTCACTCGTGACCGCGAGTATGAGCCAGCTCGTACCTTCTATGGAGAGCTCGCATGCATCTAGCTTTCAATGCTTTCCTCTTGTTCGTTTGGTAAGTCATATTGCAGTACAAATAGCAATAATAGCATGAGTTCTGGGAGATATTGTGAGAGCGCGTCAGCGATATATCCTCTCTCCAAGAGAGACACAGAGTCACTGAGGGGCCTGGCCATGTACCACCTTCTCTGTCTCACGATACTATTGCCACTGAGTGAGTTTATATTCATTTTATGCATAACATGTTATTTTCAACGCTATTACAAAAAATAAGACTTCTACAACGTAAGATACAATACCCCGCGGCGCACTCACGCCGCGAACCAGATTCACGAAAGTTGCAGCGGGAAATTTGACTCTAATTACGTTATTTTTCAAGATATCATTAAACGGTTTGGACCACAGTGTTGCCAGAACGTTGTAGTATTTTTCGTAATTTTTCGTAAATATTCCATTTTTCTTCGGATTTTCGGTTACAAGTTTTCACGATATGGTCTGGCTGTAAAGCGAATATAGCTGGCGTCTAGCCTTACTCTTTTTCTCAGACGAAAATTAATATATTTAGCTGCACGCTGATAGTATTCAGGACTCACTCCCCAATGATTATCACTCCACAGTTGGCAAGGTTCCACTAATGTGAACACAACGGCACTGTTGTTTTTCCTAAAGGAATTAATAATATTTCTGATATGGTTGATGACTTCAGCTGGGTGTCAAGATGGATAGATATCATTACCACCGAGATAGATAATAGTTAAATGGTGAGGCCATTCTAACACGGGTGTTAATGTGGAGTTGTCCAATCATCTTGACCTACTACGGATGCTGCAGTCTCTCCAAGACGCAAACCAGGGTTTTAACGCAATTCCCCCATGCACCCGAGCTCTGTCAATAAGCTGTTCTACCTCTTCGTCCTTACCTCATTACATACAGAAATCTGGCCCATGTGGATTTGTTCATTTGATGCATCACACTATTGTGATTTCTGTGTGTAATGAAGTAATGGTGAAGAGGTAGAACAGCTTATTGACAGAGCTCGGGTGCATGGGGGAATTGTGTAAAAACCTGCTTAGTGTCTCGGAGAGACTGCAGGATCCATTGTAGGTCAAGATGATTTCCCGGTTGCAATTCATTTAACCATGTCATAGCTCAGTCAATTAAGGTAGCGTCTGGGATCCTCTCGGACGTAGGTTTCAACCCTCATCATGGCTAGGGAGCCGGTGGCTGAGCAGACAGAACACTGGACGCGTGAACCTGTGATCCCGGGTTCGATCCCGGGCGCCGGCGAAAAACAATGGGCAGAGTTTCTTTCACCCTGATGCCCCTGTTACCTAGCAGTAAATATGTACCTGGGAGTTAGTCAGCTGTCACGGGCTGCTTTCCTGGGGGTGGAGGCCTGGTCGAGGACCAGGGCGCGGGGACACTAAGCCCCGAAATCCTCAAGGGTGAGGTTATCAAGATAACGGCCCTTGTGGATTTCTCCATCCTCAAGTACATCCAACCATCCTCATGTACATCCTATCATTCTCAAGTACATCCTACCATCTTCAAAAAAATTCTTCCATCCTCAAGTACAACTACCAAACTCAAGTACATCCTACTAATCTCAAGTACATCCTTCCATCTTCAAGTACATCCTTTCCTCCTTGAATACTTTCTACTAGCCTCAAGTAAATCCTACTATCATCAAATACATCCTACCATCCTCAAGTACATCCTACCATCCTCAAGTACATCCTACCATCCTCAAGTACACCCTACCATCCTCAAGTACATCCTACCATCCTCATGTACATCCTACTGTACTCAAGTCGTCCTAAAATTCTCAAGTACATCACCCATGAATTAACGCAATGACCAAATTTTGTGTGGGAAAACTTGAATCATGTAAATCATTTAAATTGATACTGTTTTCGATAGCTTCGAAGGATCACCACGTTTCGTGAAAAAGTGGAAAACTAGTTAGAGCAAGTGCATTGAAATTAAATCCATGGACTAGTGTCCTATAGATGTTCTTAATTAATAATGTATTGAATATTAAAGGGATTGTATATTATGAGTCAAATTCACTCACCCAAAATGGGGGGTTACATGCAAAAATATTAGTACATCCCAAGCATGATTTCAGTGCTGGTTCATCGCTGAAGTAACTAAATGTAAATTAAATTAAATAGATTATGTAATAATAAGAGGCAAAAGTGCCTCCAAATACTACAGTAATATTTTAAAATATATAATCAAATCAATGGGTTAGCAGTATTGATCTCATTAGGAGATCATTAAGGTAGCTAAGTTATTATGTCTGCTTCAAAAGAAGTTAACAGCTTAGCTGTAAATTGAGAGTTGCGAAATCACTTTCCACGCTACACTTTCCACGCCATGAAAGCAGCCACCTCACAGGAGGCAGCAAAGGCCACTAGTCAGCTGCTGGAAAGAAAAAGATCAGTGGTAGCTGTGGGTATTAAAGAGCAGGAAGGCTCTAATAGGACAGAATGGAATGATAAGGACAGAGCAGCAGCGAATGAAATACTAAGGAGGCTCGAGATGGAAGGGACTGAACATAGAATTGAGAAGGTTTTCAGGATGAGCTGGTACAACATGGACAGAGACCGTGTGTTGAAGATAGTATTTGCAAACAAGTCCACAAAGGAGAAGATTCTAACAAGGAAGAGCTACCTGCAATATGTGGGAGAATTCAAAAAAGTATTTCTGCAGAGGGACATGATGAGGGAGGAGAGAGCAATGGCTGCAGAAGCAAGAAAGATGCGCCGGGAGAGAGGAGATAACCAGGAAAACACAACTCCCTACACAACATCCCCAGGGGAGAGTGGGGGAACCCTCAACCAGCAACCCAGTAACACCAGAAGGGAGGGCAACTCCACCCTCTTCTGCATAGAAACTTCCCCTACCCAAACAAAGGGAGCCGGTCGGCCGAGCGGACAGCAAACTGGACTTGAGATCCTGTGGTCCCGGGTTCGATCCCGGGCGCCGGTGAGAAACAATGAGCAGAGTTTCTTTCACCCTATGTCCCTGTTACCTAGCAGTAAAATAGGTACCTGGGTGTTAGTCAGCTGTCACGGGCTGCTTCCTGGGGGTGGAGGTCTGGTCGAGGACCGGGCCGTGGGGACACTAAAGCCCCGAAATCATCTCGAGATAACCTCGAACCCTCCCTGCCCCCACTCAAATGTTCAGCCACCTCTCCCTTCCCCTCACCCCACTCCTACCCTGCTTCCCCTTCCCTACTCCAACCATATCCCACTCCCTCCATTTCTTCCCCTGTCCTCCCTCCCCCTTCATCCCATACCCTTCCTGTCCCCCCTTCACTTGACCCCCCACCCTTCACTCCAGTATCCTCTGAGACCCCATTACCCACCCCACATCTCACGCCCATGGAACAGCTTTCCCCCATCAGCAGAATGCTCACCAAGAAGGGAATATGAGAAGGGACTGGAAAGAAGGGACTTCATGACAAATCGCCAACATGGGTTCAGGGAGGGTAAATCTTGCCTTACTGGCTGAATAGAATTCTACGATCAGGTGACAAAGATTAAGCAAGAAAGAGAAGGCTGGGCAGACTGCATTTTTTGGACTGTCGGAAAGCCTTTGATACAGTCTCCCATAAGAGGCTGGTACATAAGCAGGAGAGACAGGCAGGAGTAACTGGTAAAGTGCTCCAGTGGAAAAGGGAATACCTAAGCAATAGGAAGCAAAGAGTTACAGTGAGGGGTGAGACCTCAGATTGGTGTGAAGTCACCAGTAGAGTCCCAAAGGGGTCTGTACTCGGTCCTATCTTGTTTCTGATATACGTGAGCAATCTCCCGGAGGGTATAGACTCATTCCTCTCAATGTTTGCTGACGATGCCAAAATTTTGAGAAGGATTAAAACAAAGGAGGACTGCTTGAAGCATCATGAAGACCTAGATAAACTAAAGGAATGGTCGAACTAAAGGCATGTGGTTGTTAGAGTTTAACCCAAACAAATGTAATGTAATGAAGATAGGTGTAGGGAACAAGAGGCTAGTTACAAGGTATCATTTGTTAGATGAAATTATACACGAGTTAGAGAGAGAGAAAGACATGGGGGTTGATATCACGCCAGACCTGTCCCCTGAAGCCCATATCAAGAGGATAACATCAGCAGCATATGCCAGGTTGGCTAGCATAAGAACAGCATTTAGACACTTGTACAAGGAATCGTACAGAACTTTGTATACCACCTATGTCAGACCAATCCTGAAGTATGCAGCCCCAGCATGGAGTCCATATCTAGTCAAGTATTAGACCAAACTGGAAAAAGTTCAAAGGTTTGCCACCAGACTAGTACCCGGGCTGAGAGGTATGAGCTACGAGGAGAGACTACAGGAATTAAACATCACGTCGCTAGAAGACAGAAGAGTTAGGGGGGATATGTTCACCACGTACAAGATTCTCAGAGGAATTGACAGGGGTAGATAAAGACTGGCTATTTAACACAAGGGGCACACGCACTAGGGGACACAAGTGAAAACTGAGTGCCCAAATGAGCCACAGAGATATTAGAAAGAATTTTTTTAGTGTCAGAGTGGTTGACAAATGGAAGGCATTAGGCAGTGCTGTGGTGGAGGATGACTCCATACACAGTTTCAAATGTCGATATGATACAGCCCAATAGGCTCAGGAACCCGTACACCTGTTGATTGACAGTTGAGAGGCGGGACCAAAGAGCCAGAGCTCAACCCCCGCAAGCACAATTAAGTGAGTACAACTAGGTGAGTACTGACGACGTTTTGCGTCGGGGAAATTGTTGCACGTAGAGGTGGGGTAGCCTAGCTCCTTACGTGACGTGAACTCGGGAGCTGAAAGGCAATTACAGTGTAGAAATCTTCTACGTAAATAACTGCAGCTATATATCTAATAATACTGAATTCTTCGTTAAAATTTAAACGATATATCTGACACTGTGGAAGTCTACCACAGAAATGAATGAACATGAATTCCTACACAAATTACGGAATGCGGCTAGAGTAAACGTTCTGGATTTTTGTTGTAAATAAATGTCCTAACGTCAACTAGCCTATATATTAACATGTGATCACAGTGTTAAATAAAAGGTAATTAATAGTTACCGGGCCAAGTGTCTGTTGAAGGGAGGAATGACTCCAAGTGACTCGTCTTCAACTGCCGTTGCTAAGACGTCGATTATGGGCTGGAGATTCAATGGTTCCAGGACACTGCCATTATGTGCCGAAATAACGTGGCACCGCTCTCGTGGTTGTAGGAGCGAAAAAAATTATACTAAGCAAGTTCCTTGCAATGGCGTTTCTCTCTTGCACGTTGGTAACACCTGTTAATATGGCGTCCGAATGGCGAGGTGGCTGGCGACGCTCTCATTCCCAGCTGGCTGGGATACGCATGCACAGAACACTCAAAGTGATCTTGAGCCCAAAGTATTTTATTTACTGGTAATTAATTGGGCAAAGTAAGGAATCGTGACAAGTTCTGATGTCACTAATAAATGTATTAAGGTGCAATATATTTTTCACAATGCAAGTCAGCTTATTATGACTACATTATATGAAAGGAAGGAATATTATATTGAATTGTTTTACATTTGAATATTTTCCACTATAGTTGTTAATTCACCTAAATGAACGAATTCAGAAAGCAATAATATGCAATATAAATGATCAACATAATAAACGATTATCCTTAGTGGAAGAAGGTAATTAATTTAAAACACTTTCGCGCTTAGGATTATCCATGAGTCGTCACCGTATTTTCTTACGTTTCCGCATAACAGACGACGCCTGTAGTCCATCGAAAAAATATTTGTATAAAATCCATTTATTATCCGATCAACTTGGGAATAGTATACAAATGTTTGCCATGAAATTTACGTTTTCTCTAATAGCCGAACAGCTTATAAAAGAAAACGGCGTGGCAGTGAATCGTCGTGGTAAAACAATTGTATTATTGACACGACGAGTGTAATCGACGTAGTTTTTATATATGTTGCCGGTCGAACGCATCCTTATGTGACCTTTAATACTTATGTTCTTATAGAACATTCTATTGCGAGCATATTGGTACAAAAATGAAATACATACATCGACAAATAATGTCAGGACAGTGAATTGAATATACACTTTTCAGAGCGAGTTTCGCCGATATGCTGCCGCGGGTAACACTTCGGCCACATCCCACACTGTTTTGGGTGGGCTACGACATTGAATCTTTATTTATATGCATATGTTCGTGTAGAGAATTTTATTGCGATTCCAATGATACCACAATTAGCGATGTAGGACAACTGTAGGCTTCGCAACCATTAAGAGAGTGGAAACATTTTGTTGCTGTTTGGCGCTCTTGGCGAGTGATCTGAATAGTTTTTTATTTGGTGTTGATAGTCCTTATGGTTTGGCGGCATTTTATAGATATGTTCTTATAGACAATTTTATTGCGAACACAGTGATACCAAATTTAAATACGTGCGCCTTCAATTATTATCAGGACAGGAAAAAGAGTGTACACTTTTTCGGTCTTACCGCGTAGGCGCGCGGAGCGCCAAAAGCATCTAGGGTATTATTTTTTTTTGAGCGCCAAGAGTGTGAAAGTGTTAATTAAATAAACAGAATTCATGTTTTAGCCTGTCGCTACCTCTCGGCGTCATTGAGACTGCAGGAAGGATTTGGTAAAATATTGCCTTACAATAAAAACATTAATTGGATTAATTCTACAAATTAGTAATTACGATGATAATACAAACATGATGTATTATAATACAAAAAAAATATTATTGTTGGATAATTTCCAACAATACCATCCACAAGTACATCCTACCCTTCTTCAAGTATATCTTACCATCCCCAAGTTCATCCTAGCATCCTCAAGCACATCCCACCAATCTCAAGAACATCCTACCATCTTCAAGTATACCCTACCATCCTCAAGTACATCTTACCATCCTAATGTTCATCCTACCATTCTCAAATACACCCTTCCAACTCAAGTACATCCTACCATCCAGAAGTATATCCTTCCATTCTCAAGAACATCCTATCATCCTTAAGAACAACGTACCATCCTCAAGTACATCCTACAATACACAAGTACATCCTAAAATAAACAAAACACAAGTACATCCTTAAGCGATTCTTCGCGGCAGGGATCGTATTCCAGGGACCATAGGATTAAGGACTTGCCCGAAACGCTACGCGTACTAGTGGCTGTACAAGAATGTAACAACTCTTGTATATATCTCAAAAAAATAAAAAAAATAAAATAAAATACTAAAATACATCATACCATCCTCAAGTACATTCAACCATTCTCAAGTACATTCTACCATCCTTGTGTTCATCCTACTATCCTCAAGTACATCCTACCATACTCAAGTCCATCCTACCATCCTCATGTCCGTCCTACAATAATCGAGTACATCTAACCATCCTCAAGTATATCCTACCATACTTAAGTACATCCTACCATCCACAAATATATTCTACCAAACACAATTACAACCTACTATCCTTCTGTACATCCTACCATCTTCAAGTACATCCTACCATCCACAAGTACATCCTACCATCTTCAAGTTCATCCTACCAACCTCAAGCACATCCTACCATGCTCAAGAACATCTTAAATACTAAAGTTCATCCTACAATTCTCAACTACATCCTACCGTACTAAAATACATTCTACCATCCTCAAGTACATTCTACCATCCTCAAGTACATCCTACCATCATCAAGTACATCCTACCACCCTCAAGTACTTCTTACCATCCTTAAGTACATCCTATAATACACAAGTACATTTTTCCATACTCAAGTATATCATACAATCCCCCCAAGTGCATCCTACCGTTCTCAAGTATATCCAACCATCTCCAAATACATCCTACCATCCTCAAGTACATCTTATCTTCCGTAAGTTCATCCTACCATCCTCAGGGTTATCCTACCATACTCAAGTACATCCTAATATCCTCAAGTACATCCAACCATCCTCAAGTACATCACACCATCCTCATGTAAAGTCTAAACACTCCGGTACATCATACAATCCTCAAGTACATCCTACCATATTCAAGTACATCCAACTATCCTCACGTTCATTCTACCATCTTCAAGTACATCCTTCCATTCTCAAGTATATCCTTCCATCCTCAAGTACATCCTTCTATTCTCAAGTACATCCTTCCATCCTCAAGTACATCCTATCATCCTCAAGTACATCGTACCATCTTCAAAAACATCTTACCATCCTCAAGTACATCCTACCATACTCAAGTACATTCTAAAGTACATCCAACCATCCTCAAGTACATCCTAACATACTCAAGTACATCCTACAATTCTCAAGTACATCCATCCAACTTCGAGTACATCCTTACCTACTTGAATACTTTCTACCATCCTCAAGTACATCCTACCATCCTGAAGTCCACCCTTCTATTTTAGAGTACATCCTATAATCCTCAATAATCCTCAAGGACATCCTACCATCTTCAATTCCACCCTTCCATCCTCAAGTACTGCCTACTGTTACAACCCTTGAGTCTTAATACAGTTCTTTTCCCTCAGTGATCAAAGTATATGTAAATCGGCCTTGCCAAATAGTGTCTAGGGTATAATTAAAACACTGCGAACAATAATAAGAATTAATCACGGTTGAAATATAAACACTCGCTTGACAACAAGTTCCCACACTGGCCTCATCCAAATATGGTCATCCCTCCACACAGAAGAAACCCACACCCCCTCCAACAGGAATTAACTTGGAAAAGCCTCATACAATATAATGCAACTCAGGCACACTACATCATGCTACAATGAATATCATACAATAGTGTATAATCATACAACTGGATACTATGCTAATTATACAACAAGACAATAAAGTAATATAAGCTTCAAGAGTAATGTTAGAATCCTTGTAAGATTCGTAACATCCCTCCCGTCCGCTAAGAAAAAAATTAAATTAACTGAAGATTGATTTCATATTTTTGACTGCATGAAATATAACATGAAAATGCAACATGAAAATACTTC
Organism: Procambarus clarkii; assembly: GCF_040958095.1. Lineage (NCBI taxonomy): Eukaryota > Metazoa > Arthropoda > Malacostraca > Decapoda > Cambaridae > Procambarus > Procambarus clarkii. The sequence continues at coordinate 43,088,657 of NC_091172.1, read as the reverse complement.
AACAAAAGATCAATGTAGAAAGCAATGAAATTTCACTCAGTAAAAAAAAATCAAAAGTATAATCACGAAATGTACAGGAACTGGACGTGACTAGAGCACCCGCTCCTCTGTCCCCACTGTTTGCTAACTTATTATCATGAATTTATATACGTATCCAACTAGAGATACGTAACACTTCCATCTTCAAGAAAAAAATTGTGTGACACTTGAAGTTTATTGAATCATGAAGATCCAAAAGTTCAGTCTTATCATCATGTTCTACATATGTTTCAGTGGAGTATGCAAATTTATCTCTCCAGGGTACTATCTCATTTATATCACTTAGTTTCAGATCATATTTCACACTCTTATTAACAACATTATTAGTATTAGCATGAAAAGAACTGTCAAATAATGTAACTGTTTCCACACAGTCAATAAGGCAATTTATCTTTCCATCTGTTTCTACTATTTCTCTGAGATCAGTCCCATATTTCCATATGATCCATTTTCTATATGGAGAAATTTTCCAAGACAGACTCCATTTTCCATTACTCCCTTTTTCTGGACCTGAACTGCTTAATTGAAGCTGACTGGATGTAAAGTAGATTAGGGACTTCTCCTGGGTATGCTCTGACAAAGACATCTGCTTCTCATCACACTTGATCCTCTGTGGAACACATACTCTCGCCCAATGGATACTAAAATTAGAGAAATTAGCATTAAACCTCACAATTACATGCAAAACTTCTTCACTCATAGAACCTTTAGAAATACAACACAACGACTTAGCAAACCTTTGACCTCGAAACCAATAAACACAACCCAAGATAAGTTCAAAGACTACCTGATCGAACTGACTCAATTGATCCTTAAGAAACGCGTAAGTCAATTTCCTTATAACTCGGTCATGATGATCAACAAAAGAACAC
>NC_091172.1:43077069-43087246 GCF_040958095.1 Procambarus clarkii | reverse complement strand
AAAAAAACTTAAAAAAACTAAGTAACCCCAGTGTTACATAGGTCACACTTACAATGGCATGCATAACAACATAAATGCACAGCCCACATACGGTTGCGGCTACTGCAACTCGTTAATTGCTCTACCATACAGTAATGATAGACAGTTAGGCACAACAAGAGTATACTAATATTACTGCCCCCCTTATCTTGCAACCGTTGCAAGGGACTACTGTGAGCAATCACAACTACTTTAGCAAGGCAATTTACGTTAATATAAAACAACGTCGCTACGCGGACAGCTGGCGTTAATTCTCTTAATTTAGGCAATTAACAAATAAATTGCCTGCTCTCATTAAGGTACTGTGAATTCCCCTGAATACTCAAAGGGGTCCCTTAAAGCCTCAAACACAGTTCCTAGGGCAGTAATATTGTATACCTGATAACAACACTGCACAAACCTACAGCATAATAATGCCGTCAGCATACCCCACATGCTAATGACATCATTAGGCAATCAGACAGCAATCTCTCTACTGACTCACCACACAACACAGTACATACAGAAACATGCAAATGAACACATGGAAATGGCATTCACATAATCAATGAAAATTATATCACCAGAAAAATGTATCCATAACTACACAGACCTCAGGGTATCCACTGACATCCCTGCAACACTGGCCTGCCTACCTCTGTAATGATATAATTAACATGTGGCACTATGGTATTAATCGAGTCTGAACGATTATATAGAATCGACAGACTGGATCACTTATATGATAAATCTCTACACTGACTGGTTACATACTCGAGTCAGTCTACACCAGGGGTGGGCAACCTTTTTGAGAGTGCGTGCCAAAATCAGCCAAGACTCTGACACAAACTTTTTCGACGTGCCAACCATTTTTTTTAGAACATATTTGGTATCTCTTAAGAACTTTTTAAACAAAAAAATAATAAATTACCTCAGTGCAGTAAAACATAGTATAAAAAAAACAGATTTTTTTTTTATTTAACCTTCAGAAGTACATTTCAACAGCCTTTAAGCTTTTGTGACTTTAATAGAATACAACAGATAAAAAACTTGTTGACTCCTTTTATATACTGTCAGTGAGACTTCTGCTGCTGCATAACTGATGACAGAGATTTTACATCGGGTTTATATTTAGTAACATTGAGAGATATGCATGCAGCGCTAGTTTCATCTGTCATGCTACTCCTGTTACGAGACTTAGCAAAGTTCATAATTGAGAACAAAGATTCGCAAGCATATGTAGACGAAAACATGGTTAGCAATGCTGTTGCAAGGTTTTTTAAACAGACATAATTTTCTGGAATAGTATTCCAAGTCCTTAATACTTCGTTTTCCGCATTTCTCTTTGTTACTTTCATCTCTAATCTCTCTCTTTCAATATTTTCCAAGTCAACTCTAAGGTCAACAAATTTCTGCTTCCAATTGAGCTACTCTGAAATTCAATCAACTGCATCTCAAAATCATCCATGTCTATCCATGAAAAACATTTGCAAGTTTAGTTCATCCATTTTGATGCTGTCTGGAAACTTGATGAACTTTACTGTGTCTTCCAGTTCTCTGAATTTGGCAAATCTTGTAGAGAACTGCCAAACTGTTGACTCGATAATGTTTACAAACAGCTTTTGAAGACATTTGTGGTCTGTTCTGTCATCTTTTAGATCACTGATGTACCTCTTTAGGTTTGGAAAGTATCTAAATCTCTCATTATCTACATCCTTCTTAAAAACTTTAAGCTTCATTTCAAAAGCTTTTATGTAACAAATCATAACATCAAGTGTCTTACCAGCGCCCTGTAACTAATATTCAATTCATTTAAATGTTCACAAAAATGTGCAAAAAACATCTGTTTACAAACCCACACGATGTCAGAAAATTCATGGTATGACACTTGTTGGTCGTTCAAATAGAGCTTTATCTGTTGACCAGACCACACACTAGAAATTGAAGGGACGACGACGTTTCGGTCCGTCCTGGACCATTCTCAAGTCGAATTCAGCCACGTTATTGTGACTCATCGCCTGCAGAGCTTTATCTCATCTAAGCATTCAATAAGTCGTTTCAGAACCAAGCCTCTGCTAAGCCAACGAACACAAATTCATCAACACAAATAGAAAAAAACTTGCATGAAGACAAATCTTTTGTCAATTGTTCAGCTGTATTTCTTTCCAACTTAAGTATCCTATCCTTAACTGTTTTCCTACTCACAGGCAAATCTTTATTGCGCTGTATAATCTTTTTCTTTTCTGAAAAGTTGTCAAAAAGAAAAGGTGCACATTCTAGCCAAGCTTCTTTAATATACTCCCCATCACAGAGAGGCTTTCCGTGTTGGGCAATAACTTTTGAAACTTCAAAACTAGCAGCAACTAAGTTGGAACTGGGCCTACCTGAAAAATAATTCATAAAAGTTTCAGCTTGTGTTTTTGTCTTGCTCAGTTCACGAGAAATTAATTCTCTTTGTTCCTCCTCAGTTTTATTGCTTAAGTTCTTATGAACATTTTCAAAATGTCTCTTTACAGAAGAAGTTCTACAAACAACTGTGTCAGAACAGAAAATGCATAAAGCTATATCATCCTTCTTAATCATGCCAAACTTTTCAGTCCAGTATTCCTTAAATTCTCTAATATCCTCTTCATTTGACTGACATCGTTTCTTAGCTGGTGGTGGTGACATTCTGTACAATCTGTAAAGGGCATGAAATTAAAATAAGTAATATATTGATATGCATGGAAGAGAAGGAAGACCAAAAGTAAGTCAAAATAGTATATGATGAGTAACTCCAATGAATAGCAATGATAACGGATTGTGTTGTCGTTGTGAAGTGCAGTGACGAGAAATGAATTAGCCTACTTCTACTGAAATGCGAGTATTTAAAGAATTATTTATTTCCTGTTAATATTATAGCACACACAAACTTTGTAGTAAAGTATACGTACGTTTATTCTAATACCAATCAATAAGTTTAATAAGCCAATGTTTGAGGTAAGCGTGACGAGACAATGAACATAATAAAAATCTTCAGAGGATTTTTTTTTCTTTTATGAAAATTCGAGGGTTTTCTTTATTTTACATAATTCCAGAAACAACACCAGCAGCCGCTTATCACAAAGACACTACTTCCTAGGCATTGAGTACTTATGCCAAGAGTTTATAAGACTTCACTTGGTTCGATAGACAAAACCCGTTTTTGTGTGTTTGTGTGGTGTGTTGTGGCGAAACATCGTTGAGTCGGTGACATCTTGCTTATGTCAGCTCTGTTCTTAGGGAACAGGCGAGCGAGTACGTGTGAATTTAAGGATTAAGACTATTCTTACAATGACATTGAGTTTCACAAAGTTATTGATTTATAAGGGGAATAATTTTCCCCTGGAGATGAAGTACTGACCGTCTTCTCGGGGAGGAGGCAAGTGAGCAACTGTGAGAAACACTACGAAGCAAGACTGCGAGAGAGAGTTACGAGTCTGAGATCGTCTGAACATGTGTTCATTACGGGAACTTCATGGGGGTGGGGGACTGTTGATTTCACTGGTTATATTACGGCCGTCAATGGAGAGAAGGGGAGAGGATAAGAATTCTTATCTTTCTTTAGCTTTCGAAGGTGAAGATGCTTTAGATTTAGATAGTAAAGTGAGTTTAATTAATATACGTCAAACTGAAGTCGGGCGGCATTCAAACACATGAGGTTTGGGGGGGGGAGATGTTGTGGGGGTTTAAATTCAAAGTTTACGAAATTAATTTTTAAAGGTGGGCAGACATGGCGTATTTTGCCTTCACAGATATGATTGTCAGTGTACACTATGGTTATGGGTTCAGCCTTTAGGTTAGAAAGGCTTATTACATAAAATATGAGCCAAAGTAAATAGAGGGGAATCATCATACATCGGCATGATCGATGACGTAAAAAAAGAAGGTAACTATGGCAACAAGATCAACTTCTTTTTCTTGAGACCTCTTTAGCTTCGTAGAGCTTAAACCTCTTCACCACCAGGACGTACATATACTGTCATGGCATGTAAGCTTATACCCCAAGGAAAGTAGTTTTTTTTTGTCTGTGCTTAGGGTAACATGTGCTTGCATCTGTGCTTAGGGTAACCTATGCTCTTGCGTGCCAGAGACAAGTCATCGGCGTGCCAAGTTTGGCACGCGTGCCAAGTTTGGCACGCGTGCCAGAGGTTGCCCACCCCTGGTCTACACACATTATATATAACTATATATATAACTACTTGTGTGGTACCGTGTACAACATCCATCTCCAGGAACCTCCCAACCAGTCACCTGGACGTCAGTACAGACAGCTGCCTCTCAGCTGCTTCCCTAGCCTGGCAGGGCTATGGGACAACACAGCTTTTACCAGAATTTCCACTAGTCCTGAGACACTGGTACACTATGATTATTGTATTCACGTTTACTCATATCCTCAACAATCATTTCATTTTCCCGGTCACTACCTCACTGGCTGTAGAACGCCTAGCTCGCTCCTCGTGCGTCGACTAGGTGTGGCCCTAGGATGTCCAGAGAAAGTGGCCAAAGCATGTGGCCACTGCGTGGCCCTAAGGGGGGGGAGGTGGCCACGAGTAGTGCGGGACGTCACAGCGCCCCACCCGGGCTGTGCTGGCGTGCGGGGGTGGCGCTGGGGTGGCGCGGGGGTGGCCTGGGGTGGCCGGCACGCGGGTGGCCGAGGGGTTGGCCGGCGCATGGGTGGTGCGCACATGAGACTTGCCTCAGGCTGGCTGGCTGGCGCCTACAGGCATACACACGTGGATGGGGGATCACCTACAACCCCACCATACCAGAGCATGCCTCACTCGTACACTGGGGTGACAATGGCCCGTGGCATCACCCAAACAAGGTGGAATTTAAAGTCCAACAGGGGCCTGTAATATCACCAAAATTACACTGCCCATATTCCACCAATTGTCCATTAACACTCGACAGGATACTCGGACCCGATGTGATCAATCTGATGCACCATGAGGCCTGACAGCTGCCTCATGGTGAACACTGTAAACTGTCTCTTAGCTTGTTACTGTTCCTTCCGTACTCATTGGCCCCAATTTCACGCAAATTTGGCCTTGACACAACCCAGGATGGCAGGAGTGCCCTGCACAACGAGTAATCAGGATGACACAGCGATTAATGGGGTTGGAGGTGGCAGGCTGCCACCTCCACCCAAAGTCACCTTCTCAGCTTGCCGCCCAGCTCAAACTGACGATTTGGCGGGCTAGGAAAACTCAAATGCCCATCTCTCCCCCCCCTACCTTGTCTTGACCAATCAGCACAAAGCCGACACAACTCAAGGTGCCTCTACCAAAAACAGCTGTTCGCACCAAAACTCAGCTAGGGGCGAGGATGCCGCCACCAATCACATGCGCCCCTCACCCTGTGGCGTCCTGTGACGTCCCAAGAAGGGGGAGGCCTAAAGACCGTGGCGCAATGTCTCACATAGTGGGGGGGGGGGGCGACGTTCACCCCACTGTCCCCCTACCTCTAAAAATCCGTTGAGACAAATATCCTCTCATACCACTTCACTCTCAACTCTCATCCCATTTCACAGAAACAGGAAAAACTCTGTAACTCTCTCTACAGTGCAATCACAGACTTCTAATTAGTCTTAAATGATAGTCCATAACACGAGCTTTCATCCAACACCCCATAAGTGTATGTTAGTTTGAAAACTTCTTGTCTAGAGTCCCTAGAGCGATTAGCCTAATCTAGAAAACTAGGAAAACTAGCTGAGGGATCTTCATTCTTTCACAATGCGTTTCAGCCATATAGGTCTTATATAGCTATTTATTGACAGCTATGGTACTTTCTCGCATATGTAGAGCAGGTATGGTTATTATTAGCCTAATATTTAATTTCTTGGTTAAGCTGTTTTTTAATTATACCTCGTTAGATATTAGCTAACCTACCTAACAGGATTAGCTAAGATCTGAGTGATACTTGAGTGCCACTATGGTAGTATGTCCAGTTAGCTCTTAAATTATCACCATTAGTTGGTATAGTGACACTTTAGTAGCAATCAAAAGGTACACGAAATAATGGGAAATTACACAATTAATACGAATAGGTCCCACCCTGCTCGGATCAGCACAATGTAAAATAATATATATACACCAGTACTGTCTAGCACAGGTCTAGTTAAATTTTATCCTACCTAGGAAAATAGCTAAATAGTTTAAGCTGAATTTGTACATACCTGAGTACAATTACAGTCTAAAATCCTACCCCTTTAGGTTGTCATAAATACACAAATGGTGCAATAATGTGAATATAATTGTTCTGTGTTTTTGGGAGTTTTGTGTAATTTCATATATAGTATATATATACACTTGTAGGAAATACGTGTATAAGAAATTTAATTAACACAAGGTTATTAATTGTTGTCTGGCAGGTATTTTACTGCTGTATATAATATCCTAACACCTGACAATACTTTCTGAAGAGTATAATGTTGTCAGGGTTAGTAAATGGTTAATTGAATATAATTAATTATATAGGACCAGTAATTTGGGTTAATATACTGTATCCGTAAAATGTATGGGTTTTAATATTAATTATGGTTTATCCGGTCCGAAGTTGACCAAAAAGGGTGTGCGAATATATGGCTCTAGAATATTAATAATAATAATGATTTTTATAATATCGAAGGACCACTCCCTTTATGGGAGTAATGAATATATTAATTGTAATGAATTAGAGAACCAGTGATCTATGAATCTCGAAAATAATTAAAAATATAATGCGAGAGCATTAAGTGAACTGTAGAATAATAATTAAATTATAGAGCCAAATCCCTCCACATTCTTTGGGGGTGTTGAAATAGTAGAAAGAAACTAATCCGTCACTTCCAAAATAAATAGATGCTAATATGCATCAAATTGAGTTTTTGGCCATTGAGTTTTCAAGAATAATTACATGGAAAAAATATAAATGGTTAGTAAATATATGATCTTATATTGAAGATCAATAATTAATTAAATGTTAATAATATATTACATAAGAAATGAACAGCAGCTTAGGTGTATTTGAAAAATTGATGTACGCATCAGGACAGTCACGTCAAGAATACTCTTCCAAACAGGCTGTCTTAGACCACGCGTTAAGGTGGAGGGTATCTCCCGCCTTGTCGCTATGGCACAAGCTGAAATACGGTCAAAACTGTAAGATATGCCTAAACTAACTTAGATTCACACCTATTTCTGAATGAGAATGAGAACACGATCTAGCATGGGACTCACCTTTTGTTATTTTGATTCCATATATATTGACGTATTAATATTGAAGACGAGCAACCTACAAGTTTGATAATCTGTGGACACAATTTACCAAATGTTAGTAGCACTTATCGTAATTATGCTCGCCGAGACGAGTGTCTGATAGATCAGGAGTTCATTCCAGTACTCCGACATCCTCTGATGCATGGATGACGCAAATACGGGCTGGTGAAATACGCGAGCTCCTAGACACAGCTTGTTGCCAGAAAATATGGCTGCCGTCGCTCTCCTCCTTCCATCTCGGGCACGTGCAATAGCTCCCAGTGGGGGCCTCGAGCCTAAACTACGTTATTCATTTAATTTTAGGTATGGGAGGAAGTGGATATGACGAACATTTACGTCAGAAATAAATTTATTATGTTGCAGTATATTTTCTCGTAATTCAAGTGAATTAATTTAGACTGCGCTAAATAAACGAGAAAGATTTAGAGGGGAAATTATTTTACATTACAATATTATTCACTGGAACAGCTAATCTAGCTGGATAAATGAATTACAGTAAACGGTAATATACTAATTAAAGTAAACTCATTAATAAACGATTATCCTTAATAAACGAAAGTAATTAACTGGACTCTATTTGATCCACAGATATGTTTAAAATATTCCCTGTGGCGGACTTTCTGGTGCGACGTTGACATAAATACTTGAAAATTTTGGCGTGGTTATTACGCAGTAGGGAATATATTAATATTATTACACTACTAGTAAGAAGTATTTCTAAATATAATTGTTAGTAAAAGAAATTTTATTAAAGTATTAAATATTAAGAAATAAGCATTGGATATTTCCAACACCACCTGCTGGGTATTGCCGCAGTACCTGCACACGTCACTCTCTTGACTCACTGACGAAAGTTTTGTCTCTAACGATAGCTTCTGACCTCCTAATGACAGTTCCTGATTCACTGATGATAAATTCTGACAGATTGACAATAGTTTCTGACCAAATGGCGCGTGATCTTTACACACTACTGCACCCATCCCGCTGATGACAGCTTCTGTCCCAATGACAACAGCTGCTACTACATGTGATGTTCATCTGTCCCTTGTTTCATCTTTCTTTCATGTATGTGATGTTGATCTTGTCTTTCCTTGTATCTCACTTCATTAATGTGGTTGCCAACCCCCTGGTCTTTCAGCAGCTTTATGCAGAGTTGGAGAACTTTTATTCCACGCTGGCTCTGCATTATACAGAATATATCCTCACCCTCTTTTAAAAATAAATATATATATAATATATATATATATATATATATATATATATATATATATATATATATATATATATATATATATATATATATATATATATATATATATATATATATATATATATATATATATATATATATATATATATATATATATTATATATATATATGTCGTACCTAGTAGCCAGAACGCACTTCTCAGCCTACTATGCAAGGCCCGATTTGCCTAATAAGCCAAGTTTTCCTGAATTAATATATTTTCTCTAATTTTTTTCTTATGAAATGATAAAGCTACCCATTTCATTATGTATGATGTTAATTTTATTTTATTGGAGTTAAAATTAACGTAGATATATGACCGAACCTAACCAACCCTACCTAACCTAACCTATCTTTATAGGTTAGGTTAGGTTAGGTAGCCGAAAAAGGTAGGTTAGGTTAGGTTAGGTAGGTTAGGTTGTCGAAAAACAATTAATTCATGAAAACTTGGCTTATTAGGCAAATCGGGACTTGAATAGTATGCTGAGAAGTGCGTTCTGGCTACTAGGTACGACATATATATATATATATATATTATATATATATATATATTATATATATATATATATATATATATATATATAATATATATTATATATATATAATATATATATATATATATATATATATATATATATATATATATATATATATATATATATATATATATATATATATATATATATATATATATTAGTATATTTTGGTAGCAGTCTTTCCTGTAGACATATATTATTAAATATGACCGAAAAAGTAAGATTAATAATTCTAACACGAATTTTCTCAATCTTTCGTACATTACGCTTCACTGTTGGAAGTAAATCAAAAATCACTTCTCCAAAATTCATTTTTATTTCTAGTCTGACGCGACACGGGCGCGTTTCGTAAAACTTATTACATTTTCAAAGACTTCACAAATACACAACTGATTAGAACTTACGTCTCTCTGATATTATATCTACATTTGAGTGAGGTGGGAAGGGTGATGTGGCATTAACACAAGACAGAACAGGAGGGGATATTAATAGGGTATTAAAAGTATCAACACAAGACAGAACAGAAACAATGGGTATTCAATAGAAGTGTTTGTAGAAAGCCTATTGGTCCATATTTCTTGATGCTTCTATATTGGAGCGGAGTCTTGAGGTGGGTAGAATATAGTTGTGCAATAATTGGCTGTTGATTGCTGGTGTTGACTTCTTGATGTGTAGTGCCTCGCAAACGTCAAGCCGCCTGCTATCGCTGTATCTATCGATGATTTCTGTGTTGTTTACTAGGATTTCTCTGGCGATGGTTTGGTTATGGGAAGAGATTATATGTTCCTTAATGGAGCCCTGTTGCTTATGCATCGTTAAACGCCTAGAAAGAGATGTTGTTGTCTTGCCTATATACTGGTTTTTTTGGAGCTTACAGTCCCCAAGTGGGCATTTGAAGGCATAGACGACGTTAGTCTCTTTTAAAGCGTTCTGTTTTGTGTCTGGAGAGTTTCTCATGAGTAGGCTGGCCGTTTTTCTGGTTTTATAGTAAATCGTCAGTTGTATCCTCTGATTTTTGTCTGTAGGGATAACGTTTCTATTAACAATATCTTTCAGGACCCTTTCCTCCGTTTTATGAGCTGTGGAAAAGAAGTTCC
>NC_091172.1:43049569-43072069 GCF_040958095.1 Procambarus clarkii | reverse complement strand
ATATATATATATATATATATATATATATATATATATATATATATATATATGCGAACAAGCCTGAATGGTCCCCAGGACAATATGCAACTGAAAACTCACACCCCAGAAGTGACTCGAACCCATACTCCCAGGAGCCACGCAACTGGTATGTACAAGACGCCTTAATCCACTTGACCATCACGACTGGACAAAATGAGGTGATAGCCGAAGCTATTTGAACCACCCCACCGCCGGCACTCGGATAGTAATCTTGGGCATAGCATTTTACCAAATCACCTCATTCTTTGGGGCACACGTGAGGAACACAAATGCGAACAAGCCTGAATGGTCCCCAGGACAATATGCAACTGAAAACTCACACCCCAGAAGTGACTCGAACCCATACTCCCAGGAGCCACGCAACTGGTATGTACAAGACGCCTTAATCCACTTGACCATCACGACCGGACAAAATGAGGTGATAGCCGAAGCTATTTGAACCACCCCACCACCGGCACTCGGATAGTAATCTTGGGCATGTATATAAAGTTCAGGTGATAAGATATCCACATAAAGGTGTAGTGTTGTTCTATATAGACTCTTTTCATTAGATGTTCTGTTGACCTGTTTCTTAAGGTATTATATATATCACCTTGCATATAAAGCATATAAGGGACATGGCTATAGATTATCGCCTCCTGACTGTCTTGATAACTTTAAATACTGACCCAACATTAGCTGCGTCCAACCATCTGATAGAACTCCAGTGTGTAGGTGTGATATTAAACCTCAATATTACTCGCCTGATAATTTAACATTTGCAATATCAAATGAGTATAAACTTAAAGTGCATCCACAAGAGTTAGAAAATAAAACAATACAAATAAATACAGAACAGGGAAATGTTTTCAAGAGTTTCTCCTAATAAATAATAGGGTGTCAAGTGTTAATCTATATAAATAAATAAGACTGGAAATGTTCGTTTATTCAAAATCGCTAATCTCCGAAAGTTCTTCACTGATTGCTTTGAAATTCTGACACAACGTTGCATTCAAATAAACGCGTTTTTTTATGTATCTACTAAATACATGCCTCACCGATGACAGGAAAAAACATTCGTTTTTTTTTAAACAGCGCCATCTGTTGGACGTAAGAGAAACACACACTATAATCTCCAAAAATTCTTCACTGATTGCTTTGAAATTTTGACACAACATTCCATTCAAATAAGCACGTGTTTTTATATATCTACTATATAGATGCCACACCTTTGATTGGGAAAAAACATGCTTTTCTTTAAAAAGAGCGCCATCTGTTACACATAATAGCAACAGACGCTATACTAAATATGTTACGATTACATTTCAATGTTTCTGATTGCATTGATAAATTTAGTTTTCATAGATTTTGAATTATTTTTATTTTTATTTAAATATTTTGTGTGACATTGCATTGGAATTAAGCTGTGTTGTTTACCATACTGTTCATTTCATGAGTATAGTACTTTTTTGTTATTTTTTCATTGTTTTTCGTTTTGTTTTTAACTGTTTTTCTTATATTTCAGTGATGAGGAACATTAGTTCATTTGATGTTCCCAATTTTCTGAAGGGAACGAGGGGACAGGAAAATGGTGAAAGGTAGGGAGGATAAGGGAACAGGGGAGTGGAGGATGGTAGGAAGGACGAGGGGGACGGGAGAGGGGGGAATGGTATGGAGGACATGGGAGAGGAATGTGGGGGATGGTGAGGGAGGACAAAGGGACGGGGAAGGGGGAGAATGATGGGGCGGACGAAGGGATGGGAGGAATGGAGAATAGTGTTTAGGAAGAGGGAATAGGTGTGGGGGTATGGTTGGGAGGACGAGGGGATGGGGGAGTGGGAGATGGTGGGGAGGCCGCAGGGACGGTCGTGTGGGGGGTTGTAGGGAGGATAAGGGGACGGGGAGGGGGAATGGTAGGGAGGACGAGGGGAGGGGAGACGGGGAATCGGTGTGAAAACGATGAGACGGGGATGATGGGGAGGACTGGGGGACAGGGGAATAATGCTGTGGTTCAGCAACGCACATGTGTTGCTAAGCCATATCAACGCGTGGCCGGGTATAGCTAGAAATCTATAAACATTACGAGCAGTTTAACATATCAAAGCAATTGATTTGCTCATTAATTTCATATATGCATTAAAATTACAATATCTTGTGACAATATATAAATATTATACATAACCATAACCTAACGAATATAACCATAACCTCAGAGAAATATATATTGAGATATTTCGTGTTTTTACCTTTCATATAAGATAATTTTGGTCAATTACTTATAGGTATAATAATAACTACGAAGCATCTCTGAAAGGTGATATTCTTCTCTTGGTCAGATTAGAGTCTATACGAATTATAGAGGGCCCGTGATCACTGCTGACTACGTGGCTCAGATGGTCCCAGAGGACCGCCGTCAACACGTCCGAGTGATGGACATTGCCGCAGGTACAGTACAGTTTGTCTTCAACATAATGATCAATTACCTAAATGCTAAAATAATTAATCTTAAACTTTCCTTATATTATGAAAAATAGGACATGGGTCTTAGCTATGGCTGAGACCCAACGAAGTCCCTGTAATCTAGAGACTATGTCCAGGTAATGTTCAATCTCGTTCAAACATTCCTATGTACTTTGTATCCATAAATGTGTTTGTAACACTGCTGACTGGGTGAATCGTTATGCATTACCAATTTATAATCTATTGAATGTGGACAAAATATGCTAAGAATAATATTGGAAAATATATAAGTATTTGAATAATGTTTGAGTAGTAAACATGATGTTCCACAATGCGTCATGTTTAGTAACATAGAACATTATATTAAGGTTACAGGGCAACGTGCACCACGAAGCTGTTTATTGTTGATAATAATAATGATGCTAACTTACGAATGAATGAATGATTGTAAATGTTTCTAACAATTTCAGTGCTCACATGCTTTTTTTTTCATTATGGCATTCGTTTTTGTTGCATTATAAATTTATATAGATGTTTATACATATATAAATATTATTTTATACCAGAAAATTGTATTTTTAAATGAGAAATATGTTAATGTTTTATATTCGAATGATTTGACATTTCCAACGTTTATGACACGAAGGAAATGTTTGAAATTATATGGAGAGTGAGAGAACGATGCCTTTTCCTCGAGGGATAGGCCAGTTGACTCACTGGTCAGGCGAGGCCAGTTGACTCACTGGTCAGGCGAGGCCAGTTGACTCACTGGTCAGGCGAGGCCAGTTGACTCACTGGTCAGGCGAGGCCAGTTGACCCACTGGTCAGGGTAGGCCAGTTGGCTCATTGGTCAGGGTAGGCCAGTTAGCTTCTCAGGTACCCTGACTTGTGAGCCAACTGGCCTACACTGAACAGGGAGCCAACTGTCCTACCCTGACCAGCGGGCAAACTGGCATACCCTGACCAGCGAGCCAACTGTCCTAACCTGACCAGCGGGCAAACTGGCATACCCTGACCAGCGAGCCAACTGTCCTAACCTGACCAGCGGGCAAACTGGCATACCCTGACCAGTGAGCCAACTTGCACAACCTGACCAGTGAGCCAACTTGCACAACCTGACCAGTGAGCCAACAAGCCTACCCTGACCAGTGAACCAACTAGCCTACCCTGACCAGCGGGCCAACTAGCCTACCCTGACCAGTAAGCCAACTAGCCTACCCTGACCAGTGAGCCAACTAGCCTACCCTGACCAGCAAGCCAACTAGCCTACCCTGACCAGTGAGCCAACTAGCCTACCCTGACCAGTGAGCCAACTAGCCTACCTTGACCAGTGAGCCAACTAGCCTACCCTGACCAGTGAGCCACCTGGCCTACCCTGGCCAGTAAGCCAACTAGCCTACCCTGACCAGCGAGCCAACTAGCCTACCCTGACCAGTGAGCCAACTAGCCTACCCTGACCAGTGAGCCAACTAGCCTACCCTGACCAGTGAGCCAACTAGCCTACCCTGACCAGCGAGCCAACTAGCCTACCCTGACCAGTGAGCCAACTAGCCTACCCTGACCAGTGAGCCAACTAGCCTACCCTGACCAGTGAGCCAACTAGCCTACCCTGACCAGTGAGCCAACTAGCCTACCCTGACCAGTGAGCCACCTGGCCTACTGTTACGCCCACTGTGGGTCGCAACCGGGTTCTTTGATTGTAAAATCAAAATGATAGTATCCGATCCCAAGTCGGCAGTACGCTTTCAAGAAAGTGGCTATGTAGTGCATAAAAAAAATGAGGGAATGAACAAAATTTGTTTTTCCTCTCATCAATGTATTAAATATCTTTCCACCACCGTTAAGTATATATATGTACACCGTCACCATATATAATATATAAAGAACAGATTGGCTATTACTACACCTATGTACGATCCTTTTGCTCAGGATATCAAACGTGTTCACGTGCAGAGTTCATCAATCCCCAGTATTTCTTCACTGTCCAGTAGCGTATCCAACCTTTCTGGGAAGAACACCGGCGAGTTCACCTGTACGTGGGCCAGCCCACTGAGAGTGTCACTAGGTGCCTGTACCCCCACGACCGCGCTCCAGCTACTCGCTGGCAGAGTACCTCACCCACACGCTGAGCGGGGTCACAAACCAATAGAGGGGTAGCGATCCCCTGGCAACAGTCTCTAGTGACCAGCTAGCAGCTCTACTTAACAGGCACCTCCCTGTCGTCAGTCTCTACCCTAAGCCAGTCCCAAAGGTACGCCGATGCTTTTCAACAGTTAAGCACTTGCAGCTACCACACTGCTTCATCGGCGGCGGCTTACTTGGTCGTTTCTAGGACCCTGTAGGGAGACTGTGGGTCCTAGACGTCACCTCTGTGCATACAAAAACGTCATCAATGACCTAGCTGATACTGGCGAAACTAGGAAATACCACTACCCACTGGGGAGTTGACACTGTGCTCTGTAGCACACACTAGGTGGCGCTGGTCTTGATGCGTCACCTCACCAGAGGTCACTCACAACGACCCCTCTGGCTGACCAAGGCAGGAATCTTTAGCCATTTGCAAGTTTTAGATAGCCACCACCAGATAGCATTGTTCATATTATGTACGATTCCCGGGGAGTTCGAGTGCGGACTCGTAGATGGCGGTGGAACTGCCACTCTGCCCCATGACAAGGGTAATGAGTCCATAACAGCTACCCTGACTAGTGAGTCAACAGACCTACCCTGACCAGTGAGCCAACTGGCCTACCCTGACCAGTGAGCCAACTGGCCTACCCTGACCAGTGAGCCAACTGGCCTACCATGACCAGTGAGCCAACTGGCCTACCCTGACCAACGAGCCAACTGGCCTACCCTGACCAGTGAGCCAACTGGCCTACCCTGACCAGCGAGCAAACTGGCCTACCCTGACCAGTGAGCCAACTGGCCTACCCTGACCAGGGAGCCAACTGGCCTACCCTGACCAGTGAGCCACCTGGCCTACCCTGACCAGCGAGCCAACTGGCCTACCCTGACCAGGAAGCCAACTGGCCTACCCTGACCAGCGAGCGAACTGGCCTACCCTGACCAGCGAGCCAACTGGTCTACCCTGACCAGTGAGCCACCTGGCCTACCCTGACCAGCGAGCCAACCACTCACTGCCCACAATCAATTTGTCACACCCATAACCTCCTTCACACATTCCATAAACTACTTCCGGTGCCAGCACATTTGAGAGCGAGTGTATTACTAACGACGATGATGTGTAGAACTAACGACGACATCAGCAGTTGGACCAGGTGCGCCAGCCAATCAGTTGTGTTTATAGACAGAGGCCTAGCCATGTCATTGGTCAACAAGTGATTACGTCACGAAATCTTGGAGATATGTGAAGTGCCACAGGGCGGCATCTAAACTTAGACTTAGGTTAGGTTAGGTTAGGTTAGGTTAGGTGTTATTTTATAGAGGAAACCACTGTGAGACGGACCTCATTTGCACCCCTGGAGTGTGTGGTGGACTCACATAAGCTAGTAAAATATGTAACTATTAATTATACATATATACAAGAAGGTACTTTGTGTTTAGGAAAGTACAGAGCACTGATGTTTTTACATTCTTGTAAAGCCACTAACACGCATTGCTTTAATCTAAAAGATAAATTTAAGTAGGTAATTCTAACAAATTTAAAAATGTTAACAGGTACATTGTAAGAAAATTTGAAGAAAATTAGTAGGAACATTGAAATAAAATCTGAGGATTATCAACAGGTACATTGAAGAATAATTCGAGAATTTTTCAAGGTACATTGTAGTAAAATTTGCGTTCAACATAACAACATGATATAAGATGATGGCAGTGATTACACCGGCCACAATGGTACCGTGCGTATTTAAAGCACTAAGGAGGAAACTATGAGGAGGAAATTAGGTACTTTTGGGTTTTACTTTTAAATTAGGAGTAGGTTGGACACCTTTTTAATTCGTTGCGGAGTTCCATAGTCTACGTTTCTTAATTTTGATAGTGTTTACACAGATTTAGTTTGACTCTGGGGATATCAAAGATATATTTATTTCTGGTGTGGTGTTTATGGGTTCTATTGCATCTGTCCAGGAAGAGTTTCAGAACAGGATTTGCATCTAGGAACAAGGTTTTGTACACATAAATGGCACAATAGAATGTACATGCAGTGAGTTTATGTTTAGCATATTTAGGGATTTAAACAGTGGGGCTGAGTGTTGTCTGAAAGCAGAGTTTGTTATTGTTCTGATAGCAGATTTTTGCTGGGTGATGAAAGGCTGGAAGTAGTTTGCAGTGGTTGAACCCCATGCATAGATACCATATGTAAGATAGGGACAGATTAGCACGTAATATAACGAGAGGAGAGCAGAGTTTCGAACACAATATCTGATTTTAGTGTAAATACCATATAACCGTCTTTGAGACTTTTTGGTTATGTATTGTATGTGGGTGTTGAAATTGAGTCTTTTGTCTAAGTACAGGCTAAGGAACTTTCCGTCATTTTTATTGCTGATGTTAACATTGTCTATCTGAAGCTGAATTACATTCGTTGATTTGCTTCCAAATAAATGTAGTAGGTATTTTCTGTGTTTAGTGTGAATTTGTGGGTTGACATCAATAAGTAGACTTTTTTTATTTGTTAAAATTCGTTGGACTACTGGTAAGAATCAGTGTCACGTGTGGAGTCTTAGAGCAAGTGATTGCCAATGAAGTAGTGATTCATCATTAGTTCCACAATTCCTGTGAAGTTTGTCCCAAGAGCTGTGTGTGGGACTTATTGAGGTGATCTTCGTATTAGGTCGCATTATGGAGGTCAAGTGACAAGTAAGGTAATCTCGTCCAGGGGGGGACAAGTGTGTACCCTGGGTACCCACGCACATCTCACTCTGAGTGCATGGGGTACCCAGTGGGTGTAACTGTACCCACGTGCGCACGGACTGTCATTAGTGTGTCTGTGCAAAAGCTAGAGATTTGGACGGTTGTGTCAGAGTGATAGACCGGCTTCCATGAGGCAATACCTGGTTGATGGGGTTCTGGGAATTCTTCTATTCCCCAAGCCCGGCCCGAGGCCAGGCTTGACTTGTGAGAGTTTGGTCCACTAGGCTGTTGCTTGGAACGGCCCGCAAGCCCACATACCCACCAGAGCCCGGTGGGTCCGGCACTTCGAGGAGGAATAAATCTAGTTTCCTCTTGAAAATATCCACGGTTGTTCCGGCAATATTTCTTATGCTTGCTGGGAGGGTGCTGAACAACCGCGGACCTCTGATGTTTATACAGTGTTCTCTGATTGTGCCTATGGCACCCTTGCTCTTCACTGGTTCTGTTCTGCATTTTCTTCCATTTCGTTCACTCCAGTACGTTGTTATTTTACTGTGTAGATTTGGTACTTAGCCCTCCAGTATCTTCCAGGTGTATATTATTTGATATCTCTCTCGTCTTCTTTCTAGTGAGTACATTTGGAGGGCTTTGAGACGATCCCAATAATTTAGGTGCTTTATCGCGTCTATGCGTGCCGTATATGTTCTCTGTATTCCCTCTATTTCAACAATCTCTCCTGCTCTGAAGGGGGAAGTGAGTACTAAGCAGTACTCAAGACGGGACAACACAAGTGACTTGAAGGGTACAACCATTGTGATGGGATCCCTGGATATGAAAGTTCTCGTAATCCATCCTATCATTTTTCTGGCTGTCGCAATATTGGCTTGGTTATGCTCCCTTAAACGTTAGGTCGTCAGACATTATTATTCCTAAATCCTTTACATGCTGTTTTCCTACTATTGGCCCATTTGATTGTGTTTTGTACTCTGTATTATGTTTAAAGTCCTCATTTTTACCGTACATGAGTACCTGGATTTTATCACTGTTAAACATCATGTTATTTTCTGATGCCCAGTCGAAAACTTTATTAATATCAGCTTAAAGTTTTCAATGTCTTCAGCCGAGATAATTTTCATACTGATTTTTGTGTCATCTGCAAAGGATGATACGAAGCTGTGACTTGTATTTTTGTCTATATCTGATATGAGAATAAGGAAAAGCAGCGGTGCGAGGACTGTACCCTGAGGTACAGAGCTTTTAACTGTACTTGGACTAGATTTTATATGGTTGACCGTTACTCGCTGAGTCCTGTTTGACAGAAAACTGAATATCCAGCGTCCTACTTTACCGGTTATTCCCATTGACTTCATTTTGTGTGCTATCACACCATGGTCACTTTTATCGAAAGCCTTTGCGAAGTCCGTGTATAACACATCAGCATTCTGTTTTTCTTCTAATGCCTCAGTGACTTTGTCGTAGTGCTCAAGTAACTGTGAGAGGCACGATCTTCCCGCTCTAAATCCATGTTGGCCTGGGTTGTGAAGGTCATTGGTCTCCATGAAATTGGTGACCTGACTCCTAATCACTCTCTCAAATACTTTTATTATTTGCGATGTTAGTGCAACTGGTCTATAATTCTTTGCCAATGCTCTGCTCCTTCCCTTGTGTAGAGATGCTATGTCTGCTACTTTAAGTGCATCTGGTATCTCCCCCGTGTCCAAGCTCTTCCTCCACACTGTACTGAGTGTCTGTTCTACTGGCACTTTGCATTTCTTTATAAATATATAATTCCTAGAGTCTGGACCTGGGGCCAAGTGCATGGGCATGTTTTCAATTTCTCTTTCAAAATTTAGTGCGCTCGTGTTGATATAAGTTATATATACAGGGGTTTGAATATCTGCTTTTTTAGGATTTCACTAATTTCTTTGTCATCCTCCGTGTTTGAAACTTCACTTGTACGAATAGGTCCAATACTGGCAGTAGTTTTTGCTTTTGATTTCGCATATGTGAAGATGTATTTTGGATTTTTCTTTATTTCCTGAATTGCTTTCTGCAAAGCCTTTCTTCAGTTTCATATGAGTGTTTCAATTTCCGCTCGATTTCTTCAATCTCCCTATTTAAATTATTCCTTCTTTGACAGGAAATTCGTGTCTACATATGCAGTTCCATTATTTTTTTCCTGCGTTTATAGTGTCGTCTGCATTCTTTTTCTACGTTGGATCTCTTACTGGCTTTCCTCAAAGGAACATGTTTCAGACAAACTTGATACGCTTACGAAGTCAGTTTTTCTATTCCTTCTGTAGGACTTCTAATACTTAAAACAGTTTCCCATGGAATGTTTTTATGTTCCCTGTTTATTATCTCCCAGTCTATCCTTTTATTATTAAAATTGAATTTACTGAATAGCCCCTCTCGCTTTATCAACGTTCTAGGTCTATTCTGAGTATTGATGGTCGTTTGCACTTATATAAGCTTGTGATCTGAATATTTGGTATCTGATATCGTAATGTCTCTGATAATGTCTTCATTGTTCGTAAAGACCAGATCTACAATATTTTCATTTCTCGTTGGCTCCGATATCTGCTGATTGAGTGAAAATTTGTCACAGAATCTAAGTAGTTCTCTAATCTGTAGTTGGTTAGGTCCTGATAGATTTCCTGTTATAATATTATTGTTTGCTATTCTCTACCTGAGACTAGGCAAGTTGAAGTCACCTAGGAAAGTAATATCAAGTATCAGGGTTCTCCAAATTATCAAGGCTATTCTCTATTTTGTTTATCTGTTCTGTGAATTCCTCAGCCGTTGCATCTGGCGGTTTGAATATTAGAATAATCACTAAATTTATTTTCTCTATTTTTAATCCCAGTACCTCTACCACCTCATTTGTAACAATACACTACAATAGTATAGTGGTTGTGTAGGGACTTTACCGTGGATGATCAGCTTGAGGTGAGAGTTTTATTCGGCTTTGTCTTGAATATTTAAGATCGAGCTCCCTCTCTGCAAGGAAAAGATAACCAGTCATCGAAGTCTGCATAATTCACCACCTGAATAGCCACAGGCGGCTGTCACCTGAGGCCAACATCATCGTCAGTGTATGGATGACTGGTGTATGCATGGTTGGTGTTGCAAGGTAGTTGTATGCATTATTGTGTATGTAGAAAATTATAAACGTTATGATAAAGGGCCTCTTTGATGCAAAATTATTTGGTGATTATTGACCCTATCTTCGATCAATCAGAGTATATCTTGCAACGAGCTTGTCTGGATCTGGATCCATTGAGACTGTGTAAAGGTCAAGCTGTCACCCTTGGTTAAGATAACCAGGTTTTGACAACCCAAATGGGGCGTGTTACATCACATGTTGAGTGACCACCGTGTAAGGTTATGTAACACATGTCAGTTTGGATTGTTATCAACTTGCCTTGTAACAGTTTTTAGGTGATACTGAAAGTGTTGTGATTGATTAAATACTTTGTGAAGTCTCAGTGATACGTATTAGTTGTTTACTACAGTTGTCTCAGTGACACGTAGGTAAGTTGGTTTTATCGGCGTCGCAGTGGCATGTAGGTAAGTGGGTGTTATCGGCGTCAGTAGGGTAAAAAGAAACAAAAAGGGCATTTATTTTCAAAGGCGATTGGGCAGTGTTGGCCTGACTAGATCTCCGGGGACAGGAGCTGGAAAAAAGTATTTACCTTGTTAGGTTAGAGCACGAATCACGCAGTATCGCCTGACTAGATGGGGGTGGTAGTGGTCCATACCCCTCCCCCCACTGCTCTTGTCAAATGGTGGGTGTCCACATGTTCTCACCTAGTTGTGTCTTGTTGTTATCCTGCACCGGCCAATGTGGCATGTTTAATCATGTGTCAAAAGTATGGTGTGGTGTGCCAATAAAAAACTATAGTGTGGCTAAACAAAACACAGGTGAATGGAATATAGTGCAGCTAGTTTTTATTTTGGAGTATTTTAATAACAAAAGTATTTGTGTGTTTTTGTAAATAAATACTCCAATATACCTATCTATATAATTACTGATGCATGTACTTGAAATACAGCTGTCCCAATAATAATAATGTGAGTCCCTAGTTTATCCCACCCCCTTGTTAATAAGTTTGCAATATCAATAAGTTGGTAAAAAAAACTTATAAATAAAATATGGACAAGACTAGTGTTTATTGGGGGGGGGGGGTATTTATTATCTCCTTTGAAAATATATACTAGGCGAACAGGTCGCCTTTAAAAATATTATTATCAAACAAAGCACATGTGTGTTTCCAAAAATAAACTAGTTCACTATTCAATGAGATGAGCAGGTATTGCCCTCGGCGTTAATATCTCCCCAAGAGCCAGCCAGCCAGCTGACAAGACTTATTATTATTATTATTATTATTATTATTATTATTATTATTATTATTATTATTATTATTATTATTATTATTATTATTATTATTATTATTATTATCATTATTAGTATTATCATTATCGTTATTATTATTATTATTATAGAGTTCCTATACAAACAAAAAGCCAATAAATTTTGTTTTCAAATAGAGCACAAGGGGTGGCTAGTGTTATTTCCCTAGACTAGTCGGCTGATGTCAAATTGCTTTTTATTCACAGATTGAGCGATAACCCATCCAGCTGCGACTTAGCAGTGTCCCGCACAAAAGATAATCACCTGCAGGGTGTCTCAGGTAGTCACCAGCAATGTACCTCCCTCAGGGACAATGAGTAGTTATTTCCCTGGGGCCTTATTTGAAAACAAAACCTCTTGTGTTCTATGCCAGAACCCCGGGTATCAACACACTCGCCCCTAACAGTCACACACCGCCTCGCAAATCAAATTTATCTCAAAAGGGCAGAGTATCTTGGGCTGTTTCTGCCGTCGTTTATTTAAGACCCCATTAATGGGCTCCCAATAGCAAATATTAATCATGATCTTCGCTGGTGGACTCGTCAGTACCTGGGGGCAGAGGTAAATTAGCTGCTGCTCCCGTCGTTTCAATCACTCACCAGCGCACATCTTGTATCTGACCCGACCTGATGTCAAAGATACCGCTGTCATGTCCACGAGAAGGTAACTCCCTTATGAGAAAAACTACCGTCGCAGCTCTCACGCCCGCATGCCCACCGACTTCAACAAAGATTTCTTTCCCATGTATTCAAACAACTTAAGTCTCTTTTTGTCAGCTTTTTTTTAAATTTCCGCAGTCTCTCTCTCGGACATGTGCAAATTCTCTCAAATTTACACATGTCGCACAGACTCGCATAAACAGATACACAATCTCACTCGCATATACTTAAACAAATGTACGTTTTTACACACAAACATGCGCAAAAGGTTACACAAACTCACTCAATTAAATATATCTTTTAACTTACGCAAACAAACACAGACTTACACATTCGCACAAATTCTCAGGCCCCCAATCTTACACACTTTCACAATCTCTCTCTCATGGCCATGCGAATTTTTTTTCAAACCCATACAAACTTACTTAAACACAACAGCTGAAAGGAACATCATGGCAAAATGGAGAATCCTCGGACAAGCCGCCATATTCCTGTCTTCTTGGAGACTACTACCGTCAGGCAAATTAATAATAATAAAAAATAATGTGTGGAACACTCTTCCTGAAGCTGCACGCGCGCCCACGAATAGACGTGATTTTGCAAAAACTATATTTTTTTCAAATAATAAGCAAAAATATAAACCTATTTACATTGACATTATATTTACTAATAAAACGCCTCTGTTGTAATGAAGTACCATCGTGTATTATAATTATTTTACAATAAATATTATATAAATGTTGACCAGACCACACACTAGAAGGTGAAGGGACGACGACGTTTCGGTCGTCGACTTGAGAATGGCCCAGGACGGCCCGAAGCGTCGTCGTCCCTTCACCTTCTAGTGTGTGGTCTGCTCAACATACTTTAGCCACATTATTGTGACTCATCGCCTGCATTACTATAAATCCTTACCATATTTTATAAAATGTATATTTTAATAAAACAGAATCAGCTGGTTGAATAAAACACTATCAGTACTACTGAAATATTAATGAAATAACATGGATAAAAAATTTAGCTGCCCTCTAGTTAAACATATTTTAAAAAATTTACCTTAAGTAATCTGGAAAGTTACTCTCTCTTTGTGTTCCCCATCCCACGTTTCATCTCTCTATCTCTTCCCCATCCCAAATATGTCTTCATATATCTCTCTTTCTTTTTTCCAATCCCATCCCATATATTCTTCATATCTCTCTCTCTTCCCCATCCTATCTCCATGTTTAATCGTCTCTCTCTCCTCATCCCATATTTTTTGTTTTCCTCTCATTCATCTATTTCTCCATTTATCACACCGGATGCAGAGCAACCTTCACGCGGGTCTGCGTTTAGTTCCCAACGTCTAAGCTATTGGACATATATTTTCTCTAAATTAGGCTGTATCTCGCCCTGACCAACAGTTGGGCAGTAACTAAGCAATTGTAACGCATCCAGCCGCAGCCCACTGGATAGAGGGGCAGTGGGCCTGATAAAAAATTCATCAATTGTTATACTAGCTCTTCAACTATGTCAGTTGTTTAATTTAGAAACTGCTGCTAATGTGTCTATGTGCGAGTACCCCTGGGAGTTTGTATCACCTGCTGATTTTGATCAAATGTAAACTCTGTCAGTATAACTATTCGCATAATTTGCGTCATTATATAAAGTTATGTGAAAATAATCGCAGAATTCAGAGATAACACCATCAATGGACCCTAAGAACCTATCCAAACACAGCTCAACTCGTCCTCTTAAAAATAACGTCACTTTTGGCTCGTATGCGCGATATGGCTAAATTTGGACGTAATTTGAAATGAAATCGACTCACAAAAGTGACGTTCTGTTCCGTTTTCTATTTGAGTCGTCCGGCCTACGCGCAGAGGTTATAAGTTGACTCTTTAAATTAACGTTTTTCATAACGTTTTGAAACTTTATAAGAATTTCCTGCCCACCTAACCTATCAGAGGACCCTTAACTTACTGTTGTTGAAAAAAAAAATCCGAAATTTATTTTCATTTTCAAATTACGTCCAAATTCGGCCATACGGGCAAACGGCCAAAAGCGACGTTCTTTTTAAGAGGACAGGTTGAAGCTAAGGCTAAATTTAACCAAATTTATCCCAATTTAAGAAAATTTCCACCAAATTTGCCTCAATTTATCCAAATTTATCCCAATATAATCTAATTTCCACCAAATTTGCCCGAATTTACCATATCATAGGATAGCCAAAAGCAAATAAATTTTTGGGCATAAACCTAAATGACCTGTACCTAACCTGTTTGGATCTTTTTTAAATATTGTAACTTTTTTCTTTAATGAGTACTCGTTTTGGATATGAACCCATCTACCCAGTGACTAACCTGCACGGATCTTTGCTGAATATTCCTGGCAATTTAGTTTTTTTGTTTTTTGGTTATGTACTCAACTTTCCTCGAAATTCTGATAAATTATGGAAATTGAGGTAGGAATATATTTTTACAATTTCCTAATTTACCCCAAATTAATCCCTAAATTAATATATAGAAATTAAGGTAGGAATATGTTTTCACATTATCCTAATTTACCAGAATTTCGAGGAAAGGGGCCGGGGTGTATATAGCCCCCAGAATCGCCTACATGTGTCCCCCTTGTTCGTGTTCCACCCGTGCTAAAGAGTCTGTCTTAGCAAACCCTGTCAATTCCACAGAGAATTTTGTAGGTGGTTATCATGTTTCCCATTACTGTTCTGTTTTCCAGGGACGTAAGGTTCAGATTCCTTAGCCTTTCCGCGTAGCACATACCTCTCAGTTCCTGGACGAGTCTGGTGATATACCTCTGGATCTTCTCAAATTTTAAATTATGTTTAACTAGGTATGGACTCCAGGCTGAAGCTGCAGATTCCAGGATATATACAAGGTCATGAACGATTCCTTACACAAGATTCTAAAGGCAGTTTTTATAATTGCCGCTGATAATATCCTTTCGATGTGGGCCTCTGGGGACAGGTTCGGTGTGATATCGACCCCCAGATCTTTGTCTCTATTTGACTCTTGCAGGATTTCACCTCCCAGATGGTACCTTGTGTTCAGCCTTCTGTTCCCTTCGCCTAATTTCATTACTTTACATTTTCCTGAGTTGAGCTTTAGTAGCTATTTTCTAGATCATTCGTCTAATTTGTCCAGGTCGTCCTGTAGTTTCTGTCTATCTTCATCTGTCTTGCTCCTTCTCATAATTTTTGCATCATCAGCAAACATTGAGAGGAATGAGTCTATACCCTCTAAAAGATCGTTTACATATGTTAGAAACAGCATGAGTCCAAGTACAGAGCCCTGTGGGACTCTGTTGGTGATATCTCGCCACTCTGATATCTTCCCCCCATCACAGTTACTCGCTGTTTCCTGTTGCTTAGACACTCCCTTATCCACTGGAGTACCTTACCGTTTACTCCTGCCTGTTGCTCCAACTTTTGTAGCAACCTTTTATGGGGTACTGTGTCAAAGGCTTTCTGACTGTCCAAGAAAATGCAGTCTGCCACGCTTCTCTTTCTGGCCTAATTTTTGTTGCTTGGTAATAGAATTCTATTAAACCTGTGAGGCACGATTTACCATCTCTGAACCCATACTGGTGGTGTTACAAAGCTATTTCCCTCCAGATGCACTACGAGCCTTTTCCTCACGATCTTCTCCATCACTTTGCATGGTATACAAGTTAAGGAAACTGGCCAGTAGTTCTGTGCCTCTTGCTTGTCACGCTTTTTGTATATTGGGACTACATTAGCTGTCTTCCAGCTTTCTGGTAGGTCTCCTGTTTACAGTGACCTGTTATAGACGCATCCGCTTGGGTGTTTATCTGCACTTTCTGCTGTCGGAACTGCCATTCTCGGGTTGGACTTCACAGTCACAGCAGACGTTGCATCCAACTAGACACACAGGGCACAACTCCATAACCCCACGGGATTGACGGATGCCTACACTAAGTTATTCACCACAGAGAGTGCACACTTAATGTTTCTGCCCCTTCTTTTAGTATCCATAGTGAGATTCTGTCAGGCCCATCAGCCTTTGTCACATCCAGCTCCAACAGATTCTTTTTGACTTCATCACTGGTGGGGGCTTTGCCTTGTTCTATTGTGAAGACCTGGAATATTTTGCAGTTCTTCACACACCTCCTTGTCATTCTCTGTAAATCTGTTCTCATCTTTTCACCACTTGTTCCTTCACTGCTGTTTTCCTCCTGATGTTGCTGTGGAGCAGTTTTGGTTTGGGGCTTACCTTTACTTGCGATGTCATTTTCATACTGTCTCTCTGCTTCTCTCCTCACTCTGATGTACTCATTTCTTGCCCTCTGGTATCTCTCCCTGCTCTCTGGTGTTCTGTTATTCCTGTAGTTTCTCCATGTTCTTGTACTCAATTGCTTCACTACCTTACATTCCTGATTGAACCATTGGTTCTTTTGTTGTTTTTCGTTTTTCTCCTTTTGGGCTGGGATAAACATGTCTGCAGCATCCTAGCAGTTCTGGGTGACATAGTCCATCATATCTAGTATAGTCTTTTCTCTGAGTTCTGTTTCTCATTTTATTCCTATTAGTAAGTTCCATCATCATTTTATTTTCCCTTTCGGTAATTAAATCTTTTCCCTTCCAATTCTATCCTTAAATAGGTTATCCCTACTTCTACCAGATACTCAAATGTCAATACAATGTGGTCACTCATTCCCGTGGGGGCTTCAAATTTGACTTCCCTTATGTCTGACTCATTCAAGGTGAATATCAGGTAGAGTCCATCTGGCTCATCTTTGCCTCTCATTCTTGTGGGTCCCCTGACAGGTTGGCTCTGAAAGTTTCTTGTTGCCACCTTAAAGAGTTTAGCTCTCTATGTATTTGCACCTCCAAGTGGGTCCCCATTCTCCCAGTTTATCTTTCCATGGTTGAAATCGTTCACGATTAATAGTCTGGAGCCATTCCTGCAGGCAACTAAAGCTGCTCTCTCTTTTATATTATTGGTTGCCATGTTGTTCCTATCGAACTCCTATCTGAGTCTTCTGTCATTTAGTGAAGGGTTGTAAATGACTGCTACTATTATCTTAGGTCCACCCATTGCCATAGTTCCTGTTATGTAGTCTCTGAATCCATCACAGCCCAGTATTTCTATCTTATTAAAACTCCAGTCCTTCCTTATCAGCAGGGTCACTCCTCCACCTCCTCTCTCTTCCCTCTCTTTCTGTACTATATAGTAGTCCTTTGGAAACACAGAGTTTGTTATGATTTCCAACTTGTTTCCGTGAGTCCTTTTACATCTGGGTTTTCTTCCTGTGCCTTTTCTGCAAGTTCACTTGCTTTATTATGTATGTATGTATGTATGTATGTATGTATGTATGTATGTATGTATGTATGTATGTATGTATGTATGTATGTATGTATAACCGAAAACTCTTGATCCCCGAAGGATTCGAACCCCGTTAGCCAGGGTCTCCAAAACCTCCAAAACCTAGCCAGGGTCTCCAGTGCTGTAATCACTTAGTCAGCATTTGTCTAAAAGTGTTGGGAAGTTGTGAGACCAACTTGCACCCAACATCTGACAACACTCCTGACATTTACTGGGCACCGATATTTCATCAAATCACTTCAGTATGCTAGGTAAACATGATTATCAAGTGTGCATAAAGCTTAATGATCCACACGCCAATATACAACCGAATCATTTACATAAAATCCAGTTTTTTCACTATGAATCTGTCTTTTATAATTAATATGCATGACTACTTTTTTCATTTCAAATATATTATTTTTCTGTTATGTATTTGTTATTATCTCTTTGATGTAACAATAATATTTTCCGTATTCATTGCAACATCCAACCAATCTAACTACACTATTAAATTCTCTTATTACTGATGTATTCAGTATCTACTTTGCAACACTTGATATTTCAATGTATTCCTAGGCCTCCTAGATAGTAGCCTAGGCCAATTAAATTTTCAGTGATAATATTTCTTTTTCTTCACTACATATTTCTAAGCTATTATAAAACCAATAGTTGTCAAGATTATGATTTTTAAGAATATAAAAATTCTTCTTTCAAATTTCGTGTGCCCCCAATGTAACAAGTATATTGAATAGCTTCTCATGATATAATACACAGTAGTTGGTTTATACCAATCCTGAAGTAACATATTTCAGGGTAGGTATAAAATAAATTGAGATAAGAAATATATTATATGATGATTATTTAGACGTGCACTATATTTGGTTTAGAAAAGAAATATAAGAAACGAAATAGGAATTTACCCGTTTTTAATAATAAATGTCAAATATGCAGCTTTTGTAAGCTTTTCACACATTTGAAAACAATCGTTTTTCCCTTTGATTTCAAATCATGTAAGTGACTACTAATACTACTATGTATAGACAGCAAGGAATCAGATGCTATTTGCACTTTTATTAGTTAATAAAGCAGCTTAATATTGAAGACTGTTTTGAAGATTTCATTTGAATACAAATAAGGAAAGTCTCGGTGAAAATTAGTGTTGTTATAAAATATTAGACGTGCATAATGAAATAAACACTACTTATGTAATTGGTAATAATAGTAAAACAGTAAAATAACAAGCCTTGTTATATTATTCTGGTCTCTTACATCATAATAATATTCTTGTCTCATACTTCAATGACTTATTATTTCAGTATTGATTAATTTACTGAAGAATGGAATATATTCCACAGGTACCGGCGCTGTTGGCCTCGAACTGCACAAGAAAGAATTCACGTGAGTATAATGGGAATTTGTACCAGAGAATCCCTTCTGATTACTACATGTTTAGCGGAGTAGTTAGCATAGTTGGTTAACAACGATAATGTCCTGGGCTCGATAAGAATGAAGGACCATGCTAGGCAGGTCGTGTTTATTTCCAACAACTCCAGTTCATATATTTGACTAACAAAAGCTTCAAACTATCGAGTGTGTTTGTCTGTCTGACATTATATGGTAACTTGTTACATAATATGAATCCAAAGTGCCTGGCCAGTGTTCCCCAATATTTCTGGTGTCGTTGGGGACTGAGATTTCGTGAAATGGTGAAATATATGTTCCATGAAACATTAATAGAAAGTAACATTCTAGGAACATAGATGCCCTGGACCCCTCAGAAGGAATGTTGAACATTCTTAAAGAAACAGGAGTGTACAGCCTTATATATCAGGAGTTTATAAGCCAGGACCCGACAACCATTCCTGAAGGTGAGAACCAGTCCACATCTTTGTCTTTAATAAGTATAAATAAGTATGAAAATCCAGATTATGGCATTAAATTACCTAGATCCATAACTTATATATAACATGTGTTCAATAATACTGTCATTAATTTATAATAATTTTCTTCACTTATGTCTGTCATTAAAATAAATGCAATTTTTTCACGTTTTAATCATAGAAATTTTAGTCTTATATATTATTGTTATGCAAGTGCCGAGAGTTATGTTCCATTTAGTGTTGATGTAACGTTTTCTAAAGAATGGAAAGTGTCCTTCTTTGAATAAAGGGATTGGAGTCAACAGGAATCTGACGTTACGCCTTGTGTGTAAGTCAATGGAGGCAGGTGTCATTACGGCGAGCTGTGATTGGTCAGAATGACGCGAGGCATGACAGGGGAGAGAGGACGTAATGAGGGCAGTCAGGGAGGGAGGATCTCGAGAGGGCAGCAGGTGTGGGAGGACCTCGGGAGGTTAGCAAGGGAGGGAGGACCTGAGGGATGGCAGTAGGTGTGGAAGGACCTCGAGAGGGCAGTAAAAAGGGAGGACCTCATGCAGGTCGCAGAGGGGGGAGCCAAGCAAACAATTTAGGGTGCCACAACGTACCAGGAAAGTTTTTGAAAGCAATGGAAACGTTTGTTTTCACGTATTAGTTACCTTATTTTGTGGGGTCGTAAATAGGTTGCCACAACTTATTGCACAACGTTGGCTAAACAAAATTTGAGACTTTGTGGCAACCATAAATATTGCAAAAAAGTGGTTTTCGGGAATAATGGTATATATAAAAGTGTAGAAATATATAAACAATATTTTTCTACATTTAGAAAAAATAAAACAGGAAAATAATTAAGAAGGGATCAACATTATGTATTAATTATTTTCACTTAATGCAGAATCCATGGAGGAGGTGTTGGAAGTGTGGTGGTAGTGGAGGTGGTGGTTGTTGTAGAGGAGGATGTGGTAGTGGAGGTGATGGTTGTGGTGGTGGAGGTGGCAGTGGTTGTGGTGGTAGTAGTGGTTGAGGTGGTGGTGGGGGTGGTTCGGGAGGTGGTGGTAGTGGTTGTGCTAGTGGAGGTGGTGGTAATGGTTGTGCTAGTGGAAGTGGTGGTGGTGGTGGTGGTTGTGGAGATATTGGTGGTGGTAGACGTGGTTGTGCTATTGGAGGTGGTGGTGGTAGTGGAGGTGGTGGTGGTAATAGTAGTAGATATGGTGGTAGTAGTGGTTGTGCTAGTGGAAGTGGTGGTTGTGGTGGTAGTTGTAGTGGTAGTAGAGGTGCTGGTGGTGGTAGTGGTAGTGGTGGTGGTCCTTCTACCACACTTAAGGACATACTACCATTCTCAGGCTCACTCTACCATATTCAAGTACATCTTACCATCCTGAAGTTAATCCTACAATTCTCAAGAACATCCTACCATCGTCAAGTACATCCTACCATTCTCAAGTACATCCTACCATTCTCAAGAACATTCCAAAATACTCAAGCACACCTTATCATCCTCAAGTACACACTACCATCCTCAAGTACATCTTACCATCCAAAAGTAGATCCTACAATACTCAAGTACATCCCACAACCTTCAAGTACATCCTTTCATCTTCAACTACATCCTACCATACTCAAATACATCCTACCATCCTCAAGTACATCCTACAATCTTCAAGTACATCTTAACATCTTCAAATACATCCTACAATCTTCAAGTACATCTTACCATCCTCAAGAACATCCTCTAATCCTAAAGTACATTCTTCCATCTTCAAGTACATCCTACAATACTCAAGTACATCCTACCATCCTCAAGTCCACCCTTTACTCCTCAAGTACATCCTACCATCCTCAAGTACATCTTACCATCCTCAAGTACATGCTTCTCTCCTTGAATACTTTCTACCATCCTCAAATACATCCTACCATCTGCAAGTAAATCCTACCATCCTCAATTATATCCTACAATCCTCAAGTACATCCTACCATACTCAGGTACATCCTACCATTCTCAAGTTCATCCTACCATACTGAAGTTCATCCTACTATACTGAAGTACATCTTACCATCCTCAAGTACATCCTTCCCTCCTTGAATACTTTCTACCATCCTCAAATACATCCTTCCATCTGGAAATAATCCTACTGTTCTCAATTATATCCTATCATCCTCAAGTACATCCTACCATACTCAAGTACATCCTACCATCCTCAAGTTCATCCTCCCATACTAAAGTTCATCCTACCATACTCAAGTACATCCTACCATCCTCAAGTACATCCTACCATCATCAAATACAACCTACCATCCTCAAGTTCATCTTACCACCCTCACGTACATCTTGTGGGGAAAATCTTGCTCAGATTAATAATAATAAAATTCAATAATATCGAAGGGACCACTCTTTTAAAGATAAATAAATTAATGAAATAAATTAGAAATAAATTAGAGAACCAGTACCTATGGATCTCTTGGATAATCACAAGTAAAATTATAAAAGCAATAAATGGACTGTAGATTAAAATTAAATATTGAGCAGATTCATACCACAAATTTTAGGGGGGGGGGTAATTTAAATGAGAAGTTAATGCACTACTTCTGCAATTAATACGACATTAATATATATCACATGGTAAAGAATATATATGGACTATTAGAACTTATTTTAAATATTTTCAGATAAATGAATAATAATGTTCTACTAAACTACAAGAATGAAATAACAGCTTAGCTGTATGAAGAAATAGTAAGCATATGTTTGGCAGTAAACATCATGGAAACTGGTTGCTTCAGGATATTCTGTGAACACGTAATCTAGGTAAAGGCTTATCTCCCTTCTTGCCGTTAATACACAAGCTGAAATATGGGCAGTATGTAAATACTATCTAAAATGATATGATACCACACATATTTCTAAATTAAATGTGAGAGCACCCTGAAATAAA
>NC_091172.1:43003997-43049069 GCF_040958095.1 Procambarus clarkii | reverse complement strand
AAATAACATGTTATGCATAAAATGAATATAAACTCACTCAGTGGCAATAGTATCGTGAGACAGAGAAGGTGGTACATGGCCAGGCCCCTCAGTGACTCTGTGTCTCTCTTGGAGAGAGGATATATCGCTGACGCGCTCTCACAATATCTCCCAGAACTCATGCTATTATTGCTATTTGTACTGCAATATGACTTACCAAACGAACAAGAGGAAAGCATTGAAAGCTAGATGCATGCGAGCTCTCCATAGAAGGTACGAGCTGGCTCATACTCGCGGTCACGAGTGACCGCGAGTTGAGTAACTTGTCGCGCGCGCTACGCAACTCCAACTTTTACAACTAGATCTGGTTTCACAGCCTTTATTTATTATTCAATTTACATGAAACTTGCACATTATATGTAGAGTTTACGCCTCTATAAACGCATGTCATTATTCTTATCTACGTAGATTTATTGATTTTATAAATAATGATACACTTCATTTTGTTGCATACGTTTATGGGAAACTTTTATAAATCTGTATTATTGCACTAAATACATCTGGGATAATGATGTGACATGCAAATCTTTATTATATAGTAAGGTCATAGCTGAGTGTCGTATAAATGATTTTGGTTCACAATTGTGGGCTGTGAAATCAATTGAACATGGTTGAAAAATTCGTCTTTTTTTTTTTTTTTTTTCTCCGTCTCTATTTAGGCTGAGATGCTGAAACTTGGCCTAGGTGCAGCACCTTTCACATGTATCAGGATAATAAATTATGAATACCCTACAACAATTTCTTATATCCTGGTACTATGCCCCCTTAGATGGAGTACTCCTGTCAGGAGAGTCCAGGACACATGTGGTCGATAAATTAGTTAACACTATCAACCACCATAGGAGGTTGTGGCTGGAAAGCCAAAATTATTTGTACATATATAATTTGTTATACCTATATTCTTTATAAGTGTATGTATTCTATACATCAATATCACAAAAATCACAAAAATACAGCACTGATACATTCATATTATTGCACCATTTCTTGTATTTTATGCCAAAACAAAGAGTAGAATTTTAAACTGGAATTGTACTAAGGTGCACAGAAAGCTAGCCCATACTATTTAGCTACTTATTAGGTAGGATTTATTTCTAGCTAGTGTTGTAGTAGACAGTGCTGGTTCACTATAGTTTACAATTGTGCCGACCCAGAATTAGGGTGGGACTTATTATCTTGCATTCATTAATTGTGTAATTTTATTATTTCTTGTGTACGTCTTTGAGTGCTACTGGTTGTCACAATACCAACCTAAAGGTGATAAAGATGAGCTAGTCCTAGGGTATTTTATTATCTTGCTTTAATTGTGTAATTTTATTATTTCTTGTGTACGTCTTTGAGTGCTACTGCTTGTCACTATACCAACCTAAAGGTGATAAAGATGAGCTAGCCCTAGGGTACTACCATAGTGGCATCTGTGCATCACTTAGCTATTTACTGTTAGGTAGGTATGCTAACCTCCCATTGAGGTAGGATTATATAGCCTAATCCCAGAAATTAAATATTAGGCTACTATACCAATATTCATCTCTGCTACATAAGTCAATATCCTAGTTACATTTGTAATAACTACATTTAATCCAAGAAGTCTTTAACCACTAAGATGGATATGGCTGGAAGAATGAATAGGACCCTTGCAGGTCTGAAAGGTCACTTGACCAGACAGATCAATAAATGCTAAGATCTCTTTCAACAGTCATCCATAGACTATTTAGAACTGGAAAGTTATCTCCTAGTTGCTAAAAACAGGTTTGAACAAATTAAAGTTCACATAATTCAATATTTGTCTGAACTCAGTAGGACACAAATTACAGAAACAGATCAAGATGACATCATGCGAGATTTAGCCCAGTACGAAGATGATGTACAGGTTAAATTGCAGTTCCTTTGAAAGGCTGATTGCTAAAAACAATGTAGTCACAGCTTCTACAAATCTTCAACAACCTAAAGTTAATTTACCACTGATTAGTCTTCCAACATTCTTTGGTAGTGAGAATGAAAGTTGGGATGATTTTTGGAATAAGCTTGTAGATGCAATAGACTCTAAAACCAACATTCCTAAAACTACTAAGTTTACTTATTTACAAGGTCAACTCTGAGATGAAGCCTTGAAGATAATCTCAAACTTAAATTTGTCCTGTGATGGCTATGACCTCACAGTTCAGCTGCATAAAAGCAACTATGATAATGACGAGAGGACTATCACCCTTTTAGTCCAAAAGCTTTTGGATTTACCACCAACAGATAATTATATTCACTCTCTTCAAACCTTTCGGTTAGAACTGGAGTCTTTACTCAAGGCATTAAGCCTCAAAGTTGACGTCAAGACTGCTGAGTGATGACTCGAGTAGTTGTTTACGTAAATTGCCCAGCGAAACTCTAGACAAACTGTGTGCTTTACACAATAAAAACCTCTTTGAATGTGACAGATATCACAGAAGGTTTAAGCTCTGTACTCGAACGACAATGAGCCAATCAGGATGGGAAAGGTAGTTCAACACATTCTGCTAACACTCATCTTAAACCCCAAGGTAAGACAATTGCCACATTAAAACCAAAATTACTTAAACCATCTCCCAAGTAGAAAAATAGTAATGTGGGTACCTATACGGTAAAGCCCTCAATACCTGAAGTGAGTGTACATCCTAAAACTCATACTACAATAAAGAAGTGTTTGTTCTGTCAAGAAGAGCATAACGCATATAAATGTCATAACTACTTACGTCGCAGTGCAAGAATCAAATATCTCAAGGAACTGCACAGATGCTCCAAATGTCAACCCGTTCTCGCAATTTCTTACAGTCAATATTGGCTTACTTAATAAATGCATATGTGACATACTAATTGATTGTGAATATTTTAGTTTACCTTGAAAAGCTTCATAGAAAACACCGACCTCACCTAACCTTCTTAGTATGTTAAGATAAGCATCTTATTGCTTCTTAATTACAATTATTACTTAACCTATCAACGGTATAGGTTAAGTAATAATTGTAAATAAGAAGCAATAAGATGCTTATCTTAACATACTAAGAAAGTTAGGTGAGGTCGGGTGTTTTCTATGAAGCTTTTTAAGGTAAACTAAAATATTCACAATCAATTAGTATGTCATATATGCACTTATTAAATAAGCCAATAGTTGACTGTAAGCAAGTGCGAGAACGGGTTGCAAATGTATGTGATCTCATGAACCCAACAACTGTACTTGTTGTTCTATATGTGTGCAACAAATGCCATTAAGGCCAACATCATTCAACACTGTGTGGGGAAACCTAACAGAGGTCAACAAATCCTCATGTTGATTCCAGTAACTCTCCAACTGTGCAATATTGCAAAGTACATCAAGAAGTATATGTACTTAATAACAAATCTGGAAATGCTACCACTTTACCTACAGCTCAGCTGAGATTATATAATTAGAAATCTAAGAATATCACACGTGGTCTTTTCGACCAAGGTTCTCAACAAACATTCATTACCCAACAACTGGTTGATCAGTTGAAATTAAAAACTTTATGTCAAGTGAAATTAAACATTTCAGGATTTTTTCTAATTACTGCACCCCGCGATTACAAAATTGTGAGTTTTGGTACACCTAGGAGGCTATGCTAGCCCAATACAGGCTATTGTCATGGACAAAATCCCATCTGACCTATATATATCTGGTCTAGGGAAAATACAGCCAAACTTCTTAAACGAAGTGGTATAAAGTTGGCTGATTACAAAATATACTCTGACCGCCTCACCGATGTAGGTATACTTGTAGGGGCAGATAATTATTACGGATTTATTACTGGATGCACCAAGCAACGTGGAATAAATACGTTGCTTTCTTCTGGAGGCAAATTACTCACAGGACCGGTGTTACCGCAGGAAAATCTACACTAGTAAGTGATCAAAAAACAATTCCATAATAGTTGTGTGACTAGGCTTGGAACAGTCACCACTTCAATTCAGAGACTATCGGCTGAGGATATTTCTGATCCCCCCTGTGTATAAATTATGGGATTTAGATACTTTAGGCATTGTCCCTGAACAACCAAGTCCAGATGACACTTGAACTTATCAACAGTATCTTAACTCAGTTATCTATCAAGACAACCAATACTAGGTTAAATTGCAATGGCAGATCACCTACACCTAAATCACCTACAGCTACCAGTAAATTATTTCATGGCATAAAGTCAATTAAAATCACAGATAGCTAGGTTAAATAGACAACCTGAAAACTGCAATTGTATCACAAGTTGATACAGCAACAACTTGCAAACAAATTTATAGAAGTTGTTGAACATGATAACACCAAACTAGGTAAT
The DNA here is from genome assembly GCF_040958095.1 of Procambarus clarkii. Taxonomy (NCBI): domain Eukaryota; kingdom Metazoa; phylum Arthropoda; class Malacostraca; order Decapoda; family Cambaridae; genus Procambarus; species Procambarus clarkii. The sequence continues at coordinate 43,044,714 of NC_091172.1, read as the reverse complement.
CACTTGCCTCATCATGCCCTCTTGAAGGACTCGGTTACTACACCCATCAGGATTGTATTTAATTGTAGTGCCACGGTGAAGGCAAATAATGTGTCACTCAAAGATTGCTTACAAACTGGCCCAAGTCTAACTCAAAGACTCCATGACGTCCTATTACGGTTTAAATTAGTAACTTACACCTATACGACCGACATCAGTAAGGCTTTCCTAAGAGTAGGTCTACAAAAGGAAGGCCGAGAATTTACCAAATTTCTCTGGATAAAGGATCCTAATAGCGAAATCATCACATATCGATTTGCTTCAGTCCTATTCGGAGCTACTTCTTCCCCATTTTTACTTTAAGCAACCTTGGACACACATTTGAAGAAATCTGATAGTCCATACAAGACGAAAATTAGCAATAACCTATATGTTGACAACTTCCAGGGAACCACCAACGATAAAAACAAATTAATCGAAATTTATCAGGAGGCTAACCGTGAGTTACTAGGAGCCAACATGCCTGTACAATCGTGGATCTTTAATGACCAACAGCTGAATCAAACAATTGAAAATAAATTTCCAAGGTACAAGGTACCGTGTAATCAAAAGGTTCTAGGCATGGAATGAAATACTTCCACTGACGAATTAAACATTAAGTCTGTGGAAACCAACAATTCTCCTTTAACCATGAGAAAATTACTCTCGTATGTCAGTAAAGAATTTGACCCTTTAGGCTTACTTAGTACTATTTTAATTAAGGGTAAACTTCTCATCCAGGAGTGATGGCAAATTAACATGGGGTTGGGATGATCCATTTCCTAATGATCTGCAAGATAAGTGGCAGCAACTAACGACGGATTTAAATAAACTTAGTATTCTGAAATTTCCTCGCAATGCTTTAGGACTAAGCTTACCCACTAATTTGCATGTGTTTTGCGATGCCTCAAGCAAAGCATATGGTGCAGTAGCCTATTTAGTAAACACTAAGCAATCATTTCTACTTACTTCTAAAGCTAGGGGTGGCCCCAATTAAGAAAAGGTCACTATCCCAAATGGAGTTAACAGCTTTGTTAGTAGGTGTAAGACTGGCTCACTACCTGACCAAGACACTCAGTGATATTCACTTTGGTGAGATAGTAGTGTGGTTAGATAACGAGGCAATCTTACAATCGGTTAAGAACAATATTAACAAAACTCCCTATGTCAGTAATAGAGTTAGGGAAATACGAGAACTGTTAGCTGACTATAAATCGAGATATATCCCCACCAAGGACAATCCAGCTGAATACCTATCAAGAGGATTTACTCGAGACAATTAATTAAAGCCGGAATGTGGTTTACAGGATCCCAATGGTTGGTTAGTGGTCAGTGTCCCAAACAGAAGCCACAAGTCATAGTGACCAATATCACTGTCCCCACTGTGGATCCAGAACCCCCTCGATCTTTAGCTATTGATCCTCACCATTATTCTAGTCTAGACAAATTACTAGGGGTTACTCAAGTTGTGTTTGATTTCCTTAACAAGATAGGAATTAAATATCAACTCCAAAGTCCCCTAAAATTCTAGATCAAACAAGCCCAAATGGAGACTTATGGGAGAGAATACAAACGTCTTCCAGATAAATTAACTTACTCTCTAGGTATTTGGTTTGATTCTGATAACTACAACATCTTAAGATGTGTAGGACGTCTGTTACACGCAGAAGTCGATTTGGAGGTAAAGAACCCTATGATTCTTCCTCATCACTACATCATAACTAAACTTATAGTACTACATTGCCACGAGCATGGCACCTTACATGATGGAGTGTTAGACACTCTCACTGACTTACGACAGACGTTTTGGCTTCCCCAAGGTCGTTAAACTGTCAAATCCATTATTAAATCTTGTGTTATCTGCAGAAGGTATGATGCTCGGGTGTGTCCTTACCCAAGGACCTCCACCACTTCCTAAAGAACCAGCTGTTCACCTTCGTCCCTTTGAAACCACTCGTGTAGATTATACAGGAGCTCTCATTTTTAACAGGCACGCCAGATAAATTTTCGGTGAAAGCCTATATATGCCTCCTCACGTGTGTAACCACACGAGGCGTACATCTAGAAATAATTTCTGACATGAGTGCAGAAGCATTCCTACAAGCCTTTCGTAGGTTTTCAGCATGTCGATACTGTCCCAAACTAATGATCTCTGATAATGGATCTTACTTTGGGGCAGGAGAAGCTTGCTTAAGAGAAATTTGGAACCACCCAGAGGTACGTTCAGTATTCAAACAGTAACAGTGCCACTGGAAATTTATAGCTCCTAGAACACCATGGCAGGAAGGATTTTATGAACGCATGGTAGGCACTGTGAATAAATGCTTAAGGAAATCTCTACATTCGACAGAAGATTAGCCTTCCCAAGCTTCAAACCCTTGTCACGGAAATAGAGGCACCAGTCAACAACCGACAATTAACCTATCTTTCAGATGACTTCTCACAGAGAGAACCTCTGAGTCTCTCTCATCTGGTACATGACAGCCTTCTTAATCCTTTATTATCTCTAGAGTATGAGGATTCGGAAGACCCCTCATGTGTTGGAAGGTATGACTTGGTGGAGAGTTACAAACATCTTTCTAAAGTGATAGGCCGGTGGAATGAAGTGTGGACTTGTGAATACCCCACTGCTCTGAGAGAGTACCATTATGGAGCTGCAAGCCCATACTATAAAGTAAAACTAAACCTGGCGATCTTGTATTAGTAGATAATTACAGACCAAGGTTAGATTGGCCTATAGGCAAGATTGTTGCTGTCCAACCTGATCACCAAGATATATTACCAATAGTTAGGGCTCAGTGTCGAGGCACGACCACCTAAAAAACTCTAGAAAAGCTAGTTCCTCTAGAATTAGCTGAACATGAATGTAATTCAGAAGTAGAGTCACCCCAAGTTTCAGAATACAGTGATCATGTCAACACAGGCACACATCCATCTAGAGTGGCAGCTCAACAGTGTAAACTGAAACTTAAACAGTGTTTTCATTCTGCCTAGTTACAGATGACCATCTTCTGACGTTGAGAAGATTTCTGAGATCTGCAAGCATGATTCAACGACAGTGTAACTGAACTAGTACAAGTCATTGTGACACCAGTTATTGAAGTTTGCTGTAGATTTGGAGATTTCTTGACCTTAGAAAATCCAGTGTTTAATATTTAAATTTTGATTTATGTTCCCACAAAGACTTGTGTCACATCTGTTTCGCAGATACGGGACATCCGTTATGTACTTACTAAAGTACTAATATGCTAAATTAATGAATATAACTTCTGGGAAAAGTAACAGGTACGTCAGTACTAAGACATGAACTGCGACCAGTGTTTTCTCCCCTCGGAGTTATGTTGGAAATTTCCAACACTTAATTACTACCCTTTAGCTCTTTAAGAAACAATTCTTGCACTAACCATTATATTTTACTAAAACTAATTATCAGTAGTGTAATGATATTAATTCATATCATACTGCATAGTAATCATGCCAAAAGTTTCCCAGTATCCATGGAGTGTTGCGTCAGCCAGCACGACTGAGGAAAAAACATCTACATTTAAGAGAATTGTGTTAAATTCTCCTTTATTCCAGCAATCTTTAACAAGAATTATTAGCTGATAATATATTCACCATTGATCAAGCAATATAGCGTTATCTGCTGGGATCACTTTTATACAGTTACGAGCTGTTATCACAGGGCATTTATGGAGGAATAAATTCCCCTATAGCTTTTTCGTCTATGTGAACTTAGTTTCATTTTGATTGTTACATAGCAAGAGTTTAATTAATATTAGCTCTCCTATAATTAACCTTGTCTTTATTATCTCGCATAGATAGGCAAATTATAGGAGTTATTTCCTCCGTTCCAGCACTCCGTGCTGCCGTGCATGCGCGGGCGAGAGAGAGAAAGATCAGAGAAAGGAGCAGGCATTTTTCTCAGATAGACAGTGTCTGGAAGCTCGCTAGATTTACTGTATAGTTATTGCATCATCCTTGCTACTGTAGATGTTAGAGTGTCGGAGCAACTTCATCATTTCTCAGACACCAGTATCGGCAAACCATAAGTCCATATTGCTTTTGTTGTTTGTGATCACATCCTAATATTAGGCAGGACGTTTATCGTCATACTGTATGCCCACTAAAAGTAACTAGTAAGTTTTATTTCAGGGTGCTCTCACATTTAATTTAGAAATATGTGTGGTATCATATCATTTTAGATAGTATTTACATACTGCCCATATTTCAGCTTGTGTATTAACGGCAAGAAGGGAGATAAGCCTTTACCTAGATTACGTGTTCACAGAATATCCTGAAGCAACCAGTTTCCATGATGTTTACTGCCAAACATATGCTACTATTTCTTCATACAGCTAAGCTGTTATTTCATTCTTGTAGTTTAGTAGAACATTATTATTCATTTATCTGAAAATATTTAAAATAAGTTCTAATAGTCCATATATATTCTTTACCATGTGATATATATTAATGTCGTATTAATTGCAGAAGTAGTGCATTAACTTCTCATTTAAATTACCCCCCCCCCTAAAATTTGTGGTATGAATCTGCTCAATATTTAATTTTAATCTACAGTCCATTTATTGCTTTTATAATTTTACTTGTGATTATCCAAGAGATCCATAGGTACTGGTTCTCTAATTTATTTCTAATTTATTTCATTAATTTATTTATCTTTAAAAGAGTGGTCCTTCGATATTATTGAATTTTATTATTATTAATCTGAGCAAGATTTTCCCCACAAGATGTACGTGAGGGTGGTAAGATGAACTTGAGGATGGTAGGTTGTATTTGATGATGGTAGGATGTACTTGAGGATGGTAGGATGTACTTGAGTATGGTAGGATGAACTTTAGTATGGGAGGATGAACTTGAGGATGGTAGGATGTACTTGAGTATGGTAGGATGTACTTGAGGATGATAGGATATAATTGAGAACAGTAGGATTATTTCCAGATGGAAGGATGTATTTGAGGATGGTAGAAAGTATTCAAGGAGGGAAGGATGTACTTGAGGATGGTAAGATGTACTTCAGTATAGTAGGATGAACTTCAGTATGGTAGGATGAACTTGAGAATGGTAGGATGTACCTGAGTATGGTAGGATGTACTTGAGGATTGTAGGATATAATTGAGGATGGTAGGATTTACTTGCAGATGGTAGGATGTATTTGAGGATGGTAGAAAGTATTCAAGGAGAGAAGCATGTACTTGAGGATGGTAAGATGTACTTGAGGATGGTAGGATGTACTTGAGGAGTAAAGGGTGGACTTGAGGATGGTAGGATGTACTTGAGTATTGTAGGATGTACTTGAAGATGGAAGAATGTACTTTAGGATTAGAGGATGTTCTTGAGGATGGTAAGATGTACTTGAAGATTGTAGGATGTATTTGAAGATGTTAAGATGTACTTGAAGATTGTAGGATGTACTTGAGGATGGTAGGATGTATTTGAGTATGGTAGGATGTAGTTGAAGATGAAAGGATGTACTTGAAGGTTGTGGGATGTACTTGAGTATTGTAGGATCTACTTTTGGATGGTAAGATGTACTTGAGGATGGTAGTGTGTACTTGAGGATGATAAGGTGTGCTTGAGTATTTTGGAATGTTCTTGAGAATGGTAGGATGTACTTGAGAATGGTAGGATGTACTTGACGATGGTAGGATGTTCTTGAGAATTGTAGGATTAACTTCAGGATGGTAAGATGTACTTGAATATGGTAGAGTGAGCCTGAGAATGGTAGTATGTCCTTAAGTGTGGTAGAAGGACCACCACCACTACCACTACCACCACCAGCACCTCTACTACCACTACAACTACCACCACAACCACCACTTCCACTAGCACAACCACTACTACCACCATATCTACTACTATTACCACCACCACCTCCACTACCACCACCACCTCCAATAGCACAACCACGTCTACCACCACCAATATCTCCACAACCACCACCACCACCACCACTTCCACTAGCACAACCATTACCACCACCTCCACTAGCACAACCACTACCACCACCTCCCGAACCACCCCCCACCACCACCTCAACCACTACTACCACCACAACCACTGCCACCTCCACCACCACAACCATCACCTCCACTACCACATCCTCCTCTACAACAACCACCACCTCCACTACCACCACACTTCCAACACCTCCTCCATGGATTCTGCATTAAGTGAAAATAATTAATACATAATGTTGATCCCTTCTTAATTATTTTCCTGTTTTATTTTTTCTAAATGTAGAAAAATATTGTTTATATATTTCTACACTTTTATATATACCATTATTCCCGAAAACCACTTTTTTGCAATATTTATGGTTGCCACAAAGTCTCAAATTTTGTTTAGCCAACGTTGTGCAATAAGTTGTGGCAACCTATTTACGACCCCACAAAATAAGGTAACTAATACGTGAAAACAAACGTTTCCATTGCTTTCAAAAACTTTCCTGGTACGTTGTGGCACCCTAAATTGTTTGCTTGGCTCCCCCCTCTGCGACCTGCATGAGGTCCTCCCTTTTTACTGCCCTCTCGAGGTCCTTCCACACCTACTGCCATCCCTCAGGTCCTCCCTCCCTTGCTAACCTCCCGAGGTCCTCCCACACCTGCTGCCCTCTCGAGATCCTCCCTCCCTGACTGCCCTCATTACGTCCTCTCTCCCCTGTCATGCCTCGCGTCATTCTGACCAATCACAGCTCGCCGTAATGACACCTGCCTCCATTGACTTACACACATGGCGTAACGTCAGATTCCTGTTGACTCCAATCCTTTTATTCAAAGAAGGACACTTTCCATTCTTTAGAAAACGTTACATCAACACTAAATGGAACATAACTCTCGGCACTTGCATAACAATAATATATAAGACTAAAATTTCTATGATTAAAACGTGAAAAAATTGCATTTATTTTAATGACAGACATAAGTGAAGAAAATTATTATAAATTAATGACAGTATTATTGAACACATGTTATATATAAGTTATGGATCTAGGTAATTTAATGCCATAATCTGGATTTTCATACTTATTTATACTTATTAAAGACAAAGATGTGGACTGGTTCTCACCTTCAGGAATGGTTGTCGGGTCCTGGCTTATAAACTCCTGATATATAAGGCTGTACACTCCTGTTTCTTTAAGAATGTTCAACATTCCTTCTGAGGGGTCCAGGGCATCTATGTTCCTAGAATGTTACTTTCTATTAATGTTTCATGGAACATATATTTCACCATTTCACGAAATCTCAGTCCCCAACGACACCAGAAATATTGGGGAACACTGGCCAGGCACTTTGGATTCATATTATGTAACAAGTTACCATATAATGTCAGACAGACAAACACACTCGATAGTTTGAAGCTTTTGTTAGTCAAATATATGAACTGGAGTTGTTGGAAATAAACACGACCTGCCTAGCATGGTCCTTCATTCTTATCGAGCCCAGGACATTATCGTTGTTAACCAACTATGCTAACTACTCCGCTAAACATGTAGTAATCAGAAGGGATTCTCTGGTACAAATTCCCATTATACTCACGTGAATTCTTTCTTGTGCAGTTCGAGGCCAACAGCGCCGGTACCTGTGGAATATATTCCATTCTTCAGTAAATTAATCAATACTGAAATAATAAGTCATTGAAGTATGAGACAAGAATATTATTATGATGTAAGAGACCAGAATAATATAACAAGGCTTGTTATTTTACTGTTTTACTATTATTACCAATTACATAAGTAGTGTTTATTTCATTATGCACGTCTAATATTTTATAACAACACTAATTTTCACCGAGACTTTCCTTATTTGTATTCAAATGAAATCTTCAAAACAGTCTTCAATATTAAGCTGCTTTATTAACTAATAAAAGTGCAAATAGCATCTGATTCCTTGCTGTCTATACATAGTAGTATTAGTAGTCACTTACATGATTTGAAATCAAAGGGAAAAACGATTGTTTTCAAATGTGTGAAACGCTTACAAAAGCTGCATATTTGACATTTATTATTAAAAACGGGTAAATTCCTATTTCGTTTCTTATATTTCTTTTCTAAACCAAATATAGTGCACGTCTAAATAATCATCATATAATATATTTCTTATCTCAATTTATTTTATACCTACCCTGAAATATGTTACTTCAGGATTGGTATAAACCAACTACTGTGTATTATATCATGAGAAGCTATTCAATATACTTGTTACATTGGGGGCACACGAAATTTGAAAGAAGAATTTTTATATTCTTAAAAATCATAATCTTGACAACTATTGGTTTTATAATAGCTTAGAAATATGTAGTGAAGAAAAAGAAATATTATCACTGAAAATTTAATTGGCCTAGGCTACTATCTAGGAGGCCTAGGAATACATTGAAATATCAAGTGTTGCAAAGTAGATACTGAATACATCAGTAATAAGAGAATTTAATAGTGTAGTTAGATTGGTTGGATGTTGCAATGAATACGGAAAATATTATTGTTACATCAAAGAGATAATAACAAATACATAACAGAAAAATAATATATTTGAAATGAAAAAAGTAGTCATGCATATTAATTATAAAAGACAGATTCATAGTGAAAAAACTGGATTATATGTAAATGATTCGGTTGTATATTGGCGTGTGGATCATTAAGCTTTATGCACACTTGATAATCATGTTTACCTAGCATACTGAAGTGATTTGATGAAATATCGGTGCCCAGTAAATGTCAGGAGTGTTGTCAGATGTTGGGTGCAAGTTGGTCTCACAACTTCCCAACACTTTTAGACAAATGCTGACTAAGTGATTACAGCACTGGAGACCCTGGCTAGGTTTTGGAGGTTTTGGAGACCCTGGCTAACGGGGTTCGAATCCTTCGGGGATCAAGAGTTTTCGGTTATACATACATACATACATACATACATACATACATACATACATACATACATACATACATACATACATACATACATACATACATACATACATTCATACATACATAATAAAGCAAGTGAACTTGCAGAAAAGGCACAGGAAGAAAACCCAGATGTAAAAGGACTCACGGAAACAAGTTGGAAATCATAACAAACTCTGTGTTTCCAAAGGACTACTATATAGTACAGAAAGAGAGGGAAGAGAGAGGAGGTGGAGGAGTGACCCTGCTGATAAGGAAGGACTGGAGTTTTAATAAGATAGAAATACTGGGCTGTGATGGATTCAGAGACTACATAACAGGAACTATGGCAATGGGTGGACCTAAGATAATAGTAGCAGTCATTTACAACCCTTCACTAAATGACAGAAGACTCAGATAGGAGTTCGATAGGAACAACATGGCAACCAATAATATAAAAGAGAGAGCAGCTTTAGTTGCCTGCAGGAATGGCTCCAGACTATTAATCGTGAACGATTTCAACCATGGAAAGATAAACTGGGAGAATGGGGACCCACTTGGAGGTGCAAATACATAGAGAGCTAAACTCTTTAAGGTGGCAACAAGAAACTTTCAGAGCCAACCTGTCAGGGGACCCACAAGAATGAGAGGCAAAGATGAGCCAGATGGACTCTACCTGATATTCACCTTGAATGAGTCAGACATAAGGGAAGTCAAATTTGAAGCCCCCACGGGAATGAGTGACCACATTGTATTGACATTTGAGTATCTGGTAGAAGTAGGGATAACCTATTTAATGATAGAATTGGAAGGGAAAAGATTTAATTACCGAAAGGGAAAATAAAATGATGATGGAACTTACTAATAGGAATAAAATGAGAAACAGAACTCAGAGAAAAGACTATACTAGATATGATGGACTATGTCACCCAGAACTGCTAGGATGCTGCAGACATGTTTATCCCAGCCCAAAAGGAGAAAAACGAAAAACAACAAAAGAACCAATGGTTCAATCAGGAATGTAAGGTAGTGAAGCAATTGAGTACAAGAACATGGAGAAACTACAGGAATAACAGAACACCAGAGAGCAGGGAGAGATACCAGAGGGCAAGAAATGAGTACATCAGAGTGAGGAGAGAAGCAGAGACACAGTATGAAAATGACATCGCAAGTAAAGGTAAGCCCCAAACCAAAACTGCTCCACAGCAACATCAGGAGGAAAACAGCAGTGAAGGAACAAGTGGTGAAAAGATGAGAACAGATTTACAGAGAATGACAAGGAGGTGTGTGAAGAACTGCAAAATATTCCAGGTCTTCACAATAGAACAAGGCAAAGCCCCCACCAGTGATGAAGTCAAAAAGAATCTGTTGGAGCTGGATGTGACAAAGGCTGATGGGCCTGACAGAATCTCACTATGGATACTAAAAGAAGGGGCAGAAACATTAAGTGTGCACTCTCTGTGGTGAATAACTTAGTGTAGGCATCCGTCAATCCCGTGGGGTTATGGAGTTGTGCCCTGTGTGTCTAGTTGGATGCAACGTCTGCTGTGACTGTGAAGTCCAACCCGAGAATGGCAGTTCCGACAGCAGAAAGTGCAGATAAACACCCAAGCGGATGCGTCTATAACAGGTCACTGTAAACAGGAGACCTACCAGAAAGCTGGAAGACAGCTAATGTAGTCCCAATATACAAAAAGCGTGACAAGCAAGAGGCACAGAACTACTGGCCAGTTTCCTTAACTTGTATACCATGCAAAGTGATGGAGAAGATCGTGAGGAAAAGGCTCGTAGTGCATCTGGAGGGAAATAGCTTTGTAACACCACCAGTATGGGTTCAGAGATGGTAAATCGTGCCTCACAGGTTTAATAGAATTCTATTACCAAGCAACAAAAATTAGGCCAGAAAGAGAAGCGTGGCAGACTGCATTTTCTTGGACAGTCAGAAAGCCTTTGACACAGTACCCCATAAAAGGTTGCTACAAAAGTTGGAGCAACAGGCAGGAGTAAACGGTAAGGTACTCCAGTGGATAAGGGAGTGTCTAAGCAACAGGAAACAGCGAGTAACTGTGATGGGGGGAAGATATCAGAGTGGCGAGATATCACCAACAGAGTCCCACAGGGCTCTGTACTTGGACTCATGCTGTTTCTAACATATGTAAACGATCTTTTAGAGGGTATAGACTCATTCCTCTCAATGTTTGCTGATGATGCAAAAATTATGAGAAGGAGCAAGACAGATGAAGATAGACAGAAACTACAGGACGACCTGGACAAATTAGAGGAATGATCTAGAAAATGGCTACTAAAGCTCAACTCAGGAAAATGTAAAGTAATGAAATTAGGCGAAGGGAGCAGAAGGCTGAACACAAGGTACCATCTGGGAGGTGAAATCCTGCAAGAGTCAAATAGAGACAAAGATCTGGGGGTCGATATCACACCGAACCTGTCCCCAGAGGCCCACATCGAAAGGATATTATCAGCGGCAATTATAAAAACTGCCTTTAGAATCTTGTGTAAGGAATCGTTCATGACCTTGTATATATCCTGGAATCTGCAGCTTCAGCCTGGAGTCCATACCTAGTTAAACATAATTTAAAATTTGAGAAGATCCAGAGGTATATCATCAGACTCGTCCAGGAACTGAGAGGTATGTGCTACGAGGAAAAGCTAAGGAATCTGAACCTTACGTCCCTGGAAAACAGAACAGTAATGGGAAACATGATAACCACCTACAAAATTCTCTGTGGAATTGACAGGGTTTGCTAAGACAGACTCTTTAGCACGGGTGGAACACGAACAAGGGGGACACATGTAGGCGATTCTGGGGGCTATATACACCCCGGCCCCTTTCCTCGAAATTCTGGTAAATTAGGATAATGTGAAAACATATTCCTACCTTAATTTCTATATATTAATTTAGGGATTAATTTGGCGTAAATTAGGAAAATGTAAAAATATATTCCTACCTCAATTTCCATAATTTATCAGAATTTCGAGGAAAGTTGAGTACATAACCAAAAAACAGAAACCTAAATTGCCAGGAATATTCAGCAAAGATCCGTGCAGGTTAGTCACTGGGTAGATGGGTTCATATCCAAAACGAGTACTCATTAAAGAAAAAAGTTACAATATTTAAAAAAGATCCAAACAGGTTAGGCACAGGTCATTTAGGTTTATGCCCAAAAATTTATTTGCTTTTGGCTATCCTATGATATGGTAAATTCGGGCAAATTTGGTGGAAATTAGATTATATTGGGATAAATTTGGATAAATTGAGGCAAATTTGGTGGAAATTTTCTTAAATTGGGATAAATTTGGTTAAATTTAGCCTTAGCTTCAACCTGTCCTCTTAAAAAGAACGTCGCTTTTGGCCGTTTGCCCGTATGGCCGAATTTGGACGTAATTTGAAAATGAAAATAAATTTCGGATTTTTTTTTCAACAACAGTAAGTTAAGGGTCCTCTGATAGGTTAGGTGGGCAGGAAATTCTTATAAAGTTTCAAAACGTTATGAAAAACGTTAATTTAAAGAGTCAACTTATAACCTCTGCGCGTATGCCGGACGACTCAAATAGAAAACGGAACAGAACGTCACTTTTGTGAGTCGATTTCATTTCAAATTACGTCCAAATTTAGCCATATCGCGCATACGAGCCAAAAGTGACGTTATTTTTAAGAGGACGGGTTGAGCTGTGTTTGGATAGGTTCTTAGGGTCCATTGATGGTGTTATCTCTGAATTCTGCGATTATTTTCACATAACTTTATATAATGACGCAAATTATGCGAATAGTTATACTGACAGAGTTTACATTTGATCAAAATCAGCAGGTGATACAAACTCCCAGGGGTACTCGCACATAGACACATTAGCAGCAGTTTCTAAATTAAACAACTGGCATAGTTGAAGAGCTAGTATAACAATTGATGAATTTTTTATCAGGCCCACTGCCCCTCTATCCAGTGGGCTGCGGCTGGATGCGTTACAATTGCTTAGTTACTGCCCAACTGTTGGTCAGGGCGAGATACAGCCTAATTTAGAGAAAATATATGTCCAATAGCTTAGACGTTGGGAACTAAACGCAGACCCGCGTGAAGGTTGCTCTGCATCCGGTGTGATAAATGGAGAAATAGATGAATGAGAGGAAAACAAAAAATATGGGATGAGGAGAGAGAGACGATTAAACATGGAGATAGGATGGGGAAGAGAGAGAGATATGAAGAATATATGGGATGGGATTGGAAAAAAGAAAGAGAGATATATGAAGACATATTTGGGATGGGGAAGAGATAGAGAGATGAAACGTGGGATGGGGAACACAAAGAGAGAGTAACTTTCCAGATTACTTAAGGTAAATTTTTTAAAATATGTTTAACTAGAGGGCAGCTAAATTTTTTATCCATGTTATTTCATTAATATTTCAGTAGTACTGATAGTGTTTTATTCAACCAGCTGATTCTGTTTTATTAAAATATACATTTTATAAAATATGGTAAGGATTTATGTAATGCAGGCGATGAGTCACAATAATGTGGCTAAAGTATGTTGAGCAGACCACACACTAGAAGGTGAAGGGACGACGACGCTTTGGGCCGTCCTGGGCCATTCTCAAGTCGACGACCGAAACGTCGTCGTCCCTTCACCTTCTAGTGTGTGGTCTGGTCAACATTTATATAATATTTATTGTAAAATAATTATAATACACGATGGTACTTCATTACAACAGAGGCGTTTTATTAGTAAATATAATGTCAATGTAAATAGGTTTATATTTTTGCTTATTATTTGAAAAAAATATAGTTTTTGCAAAATCACGTCTATTCGTGGGCGCGTGCAGCTTCAGAAAGAGTGTTCCACACATTTTTTTTTATTATTATTAATTTGCCTGACGGTAGTAGTCTCCAAGAAGACAGGAATATGGCGGCTTGTCCGAGGTTTCTCCATTTTCCCATGATGTTCCTTTCAGCTGTTGTGTTTAAGTAAGTTTGTATGGGTTTGAGAAAAAATTCGCATGGCCATGAGAGAGAGATTGTGAAAGTGTGTAAGATTGGGGGCCTGAGAATTTGTGCGAATGTGTAAGTCTGTGTTTGTTTGCGTAAGTTAAAATATATATTTAATTGAGTGTGTTTGTGTAACCTTTTGCGCATGTTTGTGTGTAAAAACGTACATTTGTTTAAGTATATGCGAGTGAGATTGTGTATCTGTTTATGCGAGTCTGTGCGACATGTGTAAATTTGAGAGAATTTGCACATGTCCGAGAGAGAGACTGCGGAAATTTAAAAAAAAACTGACAAAAAGAGACTTAAGTTGTTTGAATACATGGGAAAGAAATCTTTGTTGAAGTCGGTGGGCATGCGGGCGTGAGAGCTGCGACGGTAGTTTTTCTCATAAGGGAGTTACCTTCTCGTGGACATGACAGCGGTATCTTTGACATCAGGTCGGGTCAGATACAAGAGGTGCGCTGGTGAGTGATTGAAACGACGGGAGCAGCAGCTAATTTACCTCTGCTCCCAGGTACTGACGAGTCCACCAGCGAAGATCATGATTAATATTTGCTATTAGGAGCCCATTAATGGGGTCTTAAATAAACGACGGCAGAAACAGCCCAAGATACTCTGCCCTTTTGAGATAAATTTGATTTGCGAGGCGGTGTGTGACTGTTAGGGGCGAGTGTGTTGATACCCGGGGTTCTGGCATAGAACACAAGAGGTTTTGTTTACAAATAAGGCCCCAGGGAAATAACTACTCATTGTCCCTGAGGGAGGTACATTGCTGGTGACTACCTGAGCCCACCCTGCAGGTGATTATCTTTTGTGCGGGACACTGCTAAGTCGCAGCTGGATGGGTTATCGCTCAATCTGTGAATAAAAAGCAATTTGACATCAGCCGACTAGTCTAGGGAAATAACACTAGCCACCCCTTGTGCTCTATTTGAAAACAAAATTTATTGGCTTTTTGTTTGTATAGGAACTCTATAATAATAATAATAATAACGATAATGATAATACTAATAATCATAATAATAATAATAATAATAATAATAATAATAATAATAATAATAATAATAATAATAATAATAATAATAATAATAAGTCTTGTCAGCTGGCTGGCTGGCTCTTGGGGAGATATTAACGCCGAGGGCAATTCCTGCTCATCTCATTGAATAGTGAACTAGTTTATTTTTGGAAACACACATGTGCTTTGTTTGATAATAATATTTTTAAAGGCCACCTGTTCGCCTAGTATATATTTGCAAAGGAGAACAATTGATTTTGAAACTATCCTCGTTCTCTTTTAAGGAAAACCGGAGATGGAAAGATGTTAAGTACCGTTTTTTCTGGAAAGGGACCTAGTAAAAATGGGAAACATTATAGGGTGATTTGTATAAAAAATGAAGGCGAAATAATAAATACCCCCCCCCCCCCAATAAACACTAGTCTTGTCCATATTTAATTTATAAGTTTTTTTTACCAACTTATTGATATTGCAAACTTATTAACAAGGGGGTGGGATAAACTAGGGACTCACATTATTATTATTGGGACAGCTGTATTTCAAGTACATGCATCAGTAATTATATAGAGAGGTATATTGGAGTATTTATTTACAAAAACACACAAATACTTTTGTTATTAAAATACTCCAAAATAAAAACTAGCTGCACTATATTCCATTCACCTGTGTTTTGTTTAGCCACACTATAGTTTTTTATTGGCACACCACACCATACTTTTGACACATGATTAAACATGCCACATTGGCCGGTGCAGGATAACAACAAGACACAACTAGGTGAGAACATGTGGACACCCACCATTTGACAAGAGCAGTGGGGAGAGGGGTATGGACCACTACCACCCCCATCTAGTCAGGCGATACTGCGTGATTCGTGCTCTAACCTAACAAGGTAAATACTTTTTTCCAGCTCCTGTCCCCGGAGATCTAGTCAGGCCAACACTGCCCAATCGCCTTTGAAAATAAATGCCCTTTTTGTCTCCTTTTACCCTACTGACGCCGATAACACCCACTTACCTACATGCCACTGCGACGCCGATAAAACCAACTTACCTACGTGTCACTGAGACAACTGTAGTAAACAACTAATACGTATCACTGAGACTTCACAAAGTATTTAATCAATCACAACACTTTCAGTGTCACCTAAAAACTGTTACAAGGCAAGATGATAACAATCCAAACTGACATGTGTTACATAACCTTACACACACGGTGGTCACTCAACATGTGATGTAACACGCCCCATTTGGGTTGTCAAAACCTGATTATCTTAACCAAGGGTGACAGCTTGACCTTTACACAGTCTCAATGGATCCAGATCCAGACAAGCTCGTTGCAAGATATACTCTGATTGATCGAAGATAGGGTCAATAATCACCAAATAATTTTGCATCAAAGAGGCCCTTTATCCTAACGTTTATAATTTTCTACATACACAATAATGCATAGAACTACCTTGCAACACCAACCATGCATACACCAGTCATCCATACACTGACGATGATGTTGGCCTCAGGTGACAGCCGCCTGTGGCTATTCAGGTGGTGAATTATGCAGACTTCGATGACTGGTTATCTTTTCCTTGCAGAGAGGGAGCTCGATCTTAAATATTCAAGGCAAAGCCGAATAAAACTCTCACCTCAAGCTGATCATCCACGGTAAAGTCCCTACACAACCACTATACTATTGTAGTGTATTGTTACAAATGAGGTGGTAGAGGTACTGGGATTAAAAATAGAGAAAATAAATTTAGTGATTATTCTAATATACAAACCGCCAGATGCAACGGCTGAGGAATTCACAGAACAGATAAACAAAATAGAGAATAGCCTTGATAATTTGAAGAACCCGATACCTGATATTATCTTCCTAGGTGACTTCAACCTGCCTAGTCTCAGGTAGAGAATAGCAAACAATAATATTATAACAGGAAATCTATCAGGACCTAACCAACTACAGATTAGAGAACTACTTAGATTCTGTGACAAATTTTCACTCAATCAGCAGATATCGGAGCCAACGAGAAATGAAAATATTGTAGATCTGGTCTTTACGAACAATGAAGACATTATCAGAGACATTACGATATCAGATACCAAATATTCAGATCACAAGCTTATTGAAGTGCAAACGACCATCAATACTCAGAATAGACCTAAAACGTTGATAAAGCGAGAGGGGCTATTCAGTAAATTCAATTTTAATAATAAAAGGATAGACTGGGAGATAATAAACAGGGAACATAAAAACATTCCATGGGAAACTGTTTTAAGTATTAGAAGTCCTACAGAAGGAATAGAAAAACTGACTTCGTAAGCGTATCAAGTCTGTCTGAAACATGTTCCTTTGAGGAAAGCCAGTAAGAGATCCAACGTAGAAAGAGAATGCAGACGACACTATAAACGCAGGAAAAAAATAATGGAACTGCATATGTAGACACGAATTTCCTGTCAAAGAAGGAATAATTTAAATAGGGAGATTGAAGAAATCGAGCGGAAATTGAAACACTCATATGAAACTGAAGAAAGGCTTTGCAGAAAGCAGTTCAGGAAATAAAGAAAAATCCAAAATACTTCTTCACATATGCGAAATCAAAAGCAAAAACTACTGCCAGTATTGGACCTATTCGTACAAGTGAAGTTTCAAACACCGAGGATGACAAAGAAATTAGTGAAATCCTAAAAAAGCAGATATTCAAACCCCTGTATATATAACTTATATCAACACGAGCGCACTAAATTTTGAAAGAGAAATTGAAAACATGCCCATGCACTTGGCCCCAGGTCCAGACTCATGGAATTATATATTTATAAAGAAATGCAAAGTGCCTGTAGAACAGACACTCAGTACAGTGTGGAGGAAGAGCTTGGACACGGGGGAGATACCAGATGCACTTAAAGTAGCAGACATAGCATCTCTACACAAGGGAGGGAGCAGAGCATTCTCAAAGAATTATAGACCAGTTGCACTAACATCGCAAATAATAAAAGTATTTGAGAGAGTGATTAGGAGTCAGGTCACCAATTTCATGGAGACCAATGACCTTCACAACCCAGGCCAACATGGATTTAGAGCGGGAAGATCGTGCCTCTCACAGTTACTTGAGCACTACGACAAAGTCACTGAGGCATTAGAAGAAAAACAGAATGCTGATGTGTTATATACGGACTTCGCAAAGGCTTTCGATAAATGTGACCATGGTGTGATAGCACACAAAATGAAGTCAATGGGAATAACCGGTAAAGTAGGACGCTGGATACTCAGTTTTCTGTCAAACAGGACTCAGCGAGTAACGGTCAACCATATAAAATCTAGTCCAAGTACAGTTAAAAGCTCTGTACCTCAGGGTACAGTCCTTGCACCGCTGCTTTTCCTTATTCTCATATCAGATATAGACAAAAATACAAATAACAGCTTCGTATCATCCTTTGCAGATGACACAAAAATCAGTATGAAAATTATCTCGGCTGAAGACATTGAAAACTTTAAGCTGATATTAATAAAGTTTTCGACTGGGCATCAGAAAATGAGGACCTTTTAACATAATACAGAGTACAAAACACAATCAAATGTTCCCATAGTAGGAAAACAGCATGTAAAGGATTTAGGAATAATAATGTCTGACGACCTAACGTTTAGGGAGCATAACCAAGTCAATATTGCGACAGCCAGAAAAATGATAGGATGGATTACGAGAACTTTCATATCCAGGGATCCCATCACAATGGTTGTACTCTTCAAGTCACTTGTGTTGTCCCGTCTTGAGTACTGCTTAGTACTCACTTCCCCCTTCAGAGCAGGAGAGATTGCTGAAATAGAGGGAATACAGAGAACATATACGGCACGCATAGACGCGATAAAGCACCTAAATTATTGGGATCGTCTCAAAGCCCTTCAAATGTACTCACTAGAAAGAAGACGAGAGAGATATCAAATAATATACACCTGGAAGATACTGGAGGGCCAAGTACCAAATCTACACAGTAAAATAACAACGTACTGGAGTGAACGAAATGGAAGAAAATGCAGAACAGAACCAGTGAAGAGCAAGGGTGCCATAGGCACAATCAGAGAACACTGTATAAACATCAGAGGTCCGCGGTTGTTCAGCACCCTCCCAGCAAGCATAAGAAATATTGCCGGAGCAACCGTGGATATTTTCAAGAGGAAACTAGATTTATTCCTCCTAGAAGTGCCGGACCCACCGGGCTGTGGTGGGTATGTGGGCCTGCGGGCCGTTCCAAGCAACAGCCTAGTGGACCAAACTCTCACAAGTCAAGCCTGGCCTCGGGGCGGGCTTGGGGAATAGAAGAATTCCCAGAACCCCATCAACCAGGTATTGCCTCATGGGAGCCGGTCTATCACTCTGACACAACCGTTCAAATCTCTAGCTTTTGCACAGACACACTAATGACAGTCCGTGCGCACGTGGGTACAGTAACACCCACTGGGTGCCCCATGCACTCAGAGTGAGACGTGCGTGGGTACCCAGGGTACACACTTGTCCCCCCCTGGACGAGATTACCTTACTTGTCACTTGACCTCCATAATGCGACCTAATACGAAGATCACCTCAATAAGTCCCACACACAGCTCTTGGGACAAACTTCACAGGAATTGTGGCACTAATGATGAATCACTACTTCATTGGCAATCACTTGCTCTAAGACTCCACACGTGACACTGATTCTTACCAGTAGTCCAACGAATTTTAACAAATAAAAAAAAGTCTACTTATTGATGTCAACCCACAAATTCACACTAAACACAGAAAACACCTACTACATTTATTTGGAAGCAAATCAACAAATGCAATTCAGCTTCAGATAGACAATGTTAACATCAGCAATAAAAATGACGGAAAGTTCCTTAGCCTGTACTTAGACAAAAGACTCAATTTCAACACCCACATACAATACATAACCAAAAAGTCTCAAAGACGGTTATATGGTATTTACACTAAAATCAGATATTGTGTTCGAAACTCTGCTCTCCTCTCATTATATTACGTGCTAATCTGTCCCTATCTTACATATGGTATCTATGCATGGGGTTCAACCACTGCAAACTACTTCCAGCCTTTCATCACCCAGCAAAAATCTGCTATCAGAACAATAACAAACTCTGCTTTCAGACAACACTCAGCCCCACTGTTTAAATCCCTAAATATGCTAAACATAAACTCACTGCATGTACATTCTATTGTGCCATTTATGTGTACAAAACCTTGTTCCTAGATGCAAATCCTGTTCTGAAACTCTTCCTGGACAGATGCAATAGAACCCATAAACACCACACCAGAAATAAATATATCTTTGATATCCCCAGAGTCAAACTAAATCTGTGTAAACACTATCAAAATTAAGAAACGTAGACTATGGAACTCCGCAACGAATTAAAAAGGTGTCCAACCTACTCCTAATTTAAAAGTAAAACCCAAAAGTACCTAATTTCCTCCTCATAGTTTCCTCCTTAGTGCTTTAAATACGCACGGTACCATTGTGGCCGGTGTAATCACTGCCATCATCTTATATCATGTTGTTATGTTGAACGCAAATTTTACTAAAATGTACCTTGAAAAATTCTCGAATTATTCTTCAATGTACCTGTTGATAATCCTCAGATTTTATTTCAATGTTCCTACTAATTTTCTTCAAATTTTCTTACAATGTACCTGTTAACATTTTTAAATTTTGTTAGAAATTACCTACTTAAATTTATCTTTTAGATTAAAGCAATGCGTGTTAGTGGCTTTACAAGAATGTAAAAACATCAGTGCTCTGTACTTTCCTAAACACAAAGTACCTTCTTGTATATATGTATAATTAATAGTTACATATTTTACTAGCTTATGTGAGTCCACCACACACTCCAGGGGTGCAAATGAGGTCCGTCTCACAGTGGTTTCCTCTATAAAATAACACCTAACCTAACCTAAGTCTAAGTCCAGATGCCGCCCTGTGGCACTTCACATATCTCCAAGATTTCGTGACGTAATCACTTGTTGACAAATGACATGGCTAGGCCTCTGTCTATAAACACAACTGATTGGCTGGCGCACCTGGTCCAACTGCTGATGTCGTCGTTAGTTGTACACTTCTACACATCATCGTCGTTAGTAATACACTCGCTCTCAAATGTGCTGGCACCGGAAGTAGTTTATGGAATGTGTGAAGGAGGTTATGGGTGTGACAAATTGATTGTGGGCAGTGAGTGGTTGGCTCGCTGGTCAGGGTAGGCCAGTTGGCTCGCTGGTCAGGGTAGGCCAGTTGGCTCGCTGGTCAGGGTAGGCCAGTTGGCTCGCTGGTCAGGGTAGGCCAGTTGGCTCGCTGGTCAGGGTAGGCCAGTTGGCTCGCTGGTCAGGGTAGGCCAGTTGGCTCGCTGATCAGGGTAGGCCAGTTGGCTCGCTGGTCAGGGTAGGCCAGTTGGCTCGCTGGTCAGGGTAGGCCAGTTGGCTCGCTGATCAGGGTAGGCCAGTTGGCTCGCTGGTCAGGGTAGGCCAGTTGGCTCGCTGGTCAGGGTAGGCCAGTTGGCTCGCTGGTCAGGGTAGGCCAGTTGGCTCACTGGTCAGGGTAGGCCAGTTGGCTCGTTGGTCAGGGTAGGCCAGTTGGCTCGCTGGTCAGGGTAGGCCAGTTGGCTCGCTGGTCAGGGTAGGCCAGTTGGCTCGCTGGTCAGGGTAGGCCAGTTGGCTCGCTGGTCAGGGTAGGCCAGTTGGCTCGCTGGTCAGGGTAGGCCAGTTGGCTCGCTGGTCAGGGTAGGCCAGTTGGCTCGCTGGTCAGGGTAGGCCAGTTGGCTCGCTGGTCAGGGTAGGCCAGTTGGCTCGCTGGTCAGGGTAGGCCAGTTGGCTCGCTGGTCAGGGTAGGCCAGTTGGCTCGCTGGTCAGGGTAGGCCAGTTGGCTCGCTGGTCAGGGTAGGCCAGTTGGCTCGCTGGTCAGGGTAGGCCAGTTGGCTCACTGGTCAGGGTAGGCCAGTTGGCTCGCTGGTCAGGGTAGGCCAGTTGGCTCACTGGTCAGGGTAGGCCAGTTTGCTCGCTGGTCAGGGTAGGCCAGTTGGCTCACTGGTCAGGGTAGGCCAGTTGGCTCACTGGTCAGGGTAGGCCAGTTTGCTCGCTGGTCAGGGTAGGCCAGTTGGCTCACTGGTCAGGGTAGGCCAGTTGGCTCGTTGGTCTGGTCAGGGTAGGCCAGTTGGCTCACTGGTCATGGTAGGCCAGTTGGCTCACTGGTCAGGGTAGGTCTGTTGACTCACTAGTCAGGGTAGCTGTTATGGACTCATTACCCTTGTCATGGGGTAGAGTGGCAGTTCCAGCGCCATCTACGAGTCCGCACTCGAACTCCCTGGGAATTGTATATAATATGAACAATGCTATCTGGTGGTGGCAATCTAAAACTTGCAAATGGCTAAAGATTCCTGCCTTGGTCAGCCAGAGGGGTCGTTGTGAGTGACCTCTGGTGAGGTGACGCATCAAGACCAGCGCCACCTAGTGTGTGCTACAGAGCACAATGTCAACTCCCCAGTGGGTAGTGGTATTTCCTAGTTTCGCCAGTATCAGCTAGGTCATTGATGACGTTTTTGTATGCACAGAGGTGACATCTAGGACCCACAGTCTCCCTATAGGGTCCTAGAAACGACCAAGTAAGCCGCCGCCGATGAAGCAGTGTGGTAGCTGCAAGTGCTTAAGTGTTGAAAAGCATCGGCGTACCTTTGGGACTGGCTTAGGGGAGAGACTGACGACAGGGAGGTGCCTGTTAAGTAGAGCTGCTAGCTGGTCAGTAGAGACTGTTGCCAGGGGATCGCTACCCCTCTATTGGTTTGTGACCCCGCTCAGCGTGTGGCTGAGGTACTCTGCCAGCGAGTAGCTGGAGAGCGGTCGTGGGGGTACAGGCACTTCGTGACACTCTCAGTGGGCTGGCCCACGTACAGGTAAACTCGCCGGTGTTCTTCCCAGTAAGGTTGGATACGCAACTGGACAGTGAAGAAATACCGGGGATTGATGAACTCTGCACGTGAACACGTTTGATATCCTGAGCAAAAGGATCGTACATAGGTGTAGTAATAGCCTATCTGTTCTTTATATATTATGCATGGTGACGGTGTACATATATATACTTAACGGTGGTGGAAAGATATTTAATACATTGATGAGAGGAACAACAAATTTTGTACATCCCCTCATTTTTTTTATGCACTACATAGCCACTTTCTTGAAAGCGTACTACCGACTTGGGATCGGAT
This sequence comes from Procambarus clarkii, assembly GCF_040958095.1. Taxonomy (NCBI): domain Eukaryota; kingdom Metazoa; phylum Arthropoda; class Malacostraca; order Decapoda; family Cambaridae; genus Procambarus; species Procambarus clarkii. The sequence goes on along the minus strand of NC_091172.1, from coordinate 43,021,553 downwards.
ACTATCATTTTGATTTTACAATCAAAGAACCCGGTTGCGACCCACAGTGGGCGTAACAGTAGGCCACGTGGCTCACTGGTCAGGGTAGGCTAGTTGGCTCGCTGGTCAGGGTAGGCTAGTTTGCCCGCTGGTCAGGGTAGGCCAGTTGGCTCACTGATCAGGGTAGGTAAGTTGATCCGCTGGTCAGGGTAGGCTAGTTGGCTTACTGGTCAGGGTAGGCAAGTTGGCTCACTGGTCAGGGTAGGCCAGGTGGCTCACTGGTCAGGGTAGGCTAGTTGGCTCGCTGGTCAGGGTAGGCTAGTTGGCTTACTGGTCAGGGTAGGCAAGTTGGCTCACTGGTCAGGGTAGGCCTGTAAGCTCGCTGGTCAGAGTAGGCCAGTTGGCTCACTGGTCAGATTAGACCAGTTAGCTCATTTGTCAGGGTAGGTTAGTTGGCTCGCTGGTCAGGGTAGGCTAGTTGGCCTGCTGGTCAGGGTAGGCCAGTTGGCTCACTGGTCAGGGTAGGCCAGTTGATCCGCTGGTCAGAGTAAGTCAGTTGCCTCACTGGTCAAGATAGGCCAATTGGCTCACTGGTCAGGGTAGGCCAGTTGGCTCACTGGTCAAGGTAGGCTAGTTGGCTCACTGGTCAGGGTAGGCCAGTTGGCCAGCTGGGCAGGGTAGGCCAGTTGGCTCACTGGTCACGGAAGGCCAGTTGGCTCAATGGTCAGGGTAGGCCAGTTGGCTCACTGGTCAGGGTAGCCCAGTTGGCTCACGGGTCAGAGAAGGCCAGTTGGCTCATTTGTCACTGTAAGCCAGATAGCTCGCGGGTCAGCGTAAGCCAGTTGGCTCACTGGCCCGGGTAGGCCAGTTGGCTCACTGGTTGGGGTAGAACAGTGCGCCCGCTGCTGAGGGTAGACCAGATGGCCCGCAAGTGAGGGTAGACCAGATGGCCCGCAAGTGAGGGTAGTCCACTTGGCTCACTGGTCAGAGTAGGCCAGTTGACCCGCTTGTCATGGAAGCCCAGTTGGCCTGCTAGTCAGGGCAGGCCAGTTGGCTCTCTGGTCAGGGTAGACCAGTTGGTTCACTGGTCGTGGTAGGCCAGTTGACCCGCTGGTCATGGTAGGAAAGTTGGCTCACTGGTCAAGGTAGACCAGTTGGTTCACTGGTCGTGGTAGGCCAGTTGGCTCACTGGTCAGGGTGGGTTAGTTGGCTCACTGGTCAGGGTAGGCAAGTTGACCCGCTGGTCAGGGTATGTCAGTTGGCTCACTGGTCAGGGTATGTTAGTTGGCTCACTGGTCAGGGTAGGCCAGTTGACCCGCTGATCAGGGTAGGCCAGTTGGCTCACTGATCAGGGTAGGCCAGTTGGCTCACTGGTCAGGGTAGGCCAGTTGGCTCACTGGTCAGGGTAGGCCAGTTGGCTCACTGGTCAGGGTAGGCCAGTTGGCTCACTGGTCAGGGTAGGCCAGTTGGCTCACTGGTCAGGGTAGGCCAGTTGGCTCACTGGTCAGGGTAGGTTAATTGGCTCACTGGTCAGGGTAGGCCAGTTTACCCGTTGGTCATTGTAGGCCAGTTGGCTCACACGTTAGGGTCGGCCAGTGGGCTCACTTGTCAGGGTAGGCCAGTTGGCTCTCTGGTCGAGGTAGGTCAGTTGGTTCGCTGGTCAAGGTAGGTCAGTTGACCCGCTGGTCAGGGTAGGACAGCTGGCTCCCTGGTCAGTGTAGGCCAGTTGACCCGCTTGTCAGGGTAGGCCAGTTGGCTCACTGGTCAAGGTAGGCCAGTTGGCTCACTGGTCAGGGTAGGCCAGTTGGCTCAATGGTCATGTTAGGCCAGTTGACTCACGGGTCAGGGTAGGCCAGTTGGCTCGCTTTTCATGGTAGTCCAGCTGTCTCACTGGTCAGGGTAGGCCAGTTGGCTCACTGGTCAGGGTAGGCCAGTTGGCTCCCTATTCAGGGTAGGCCAGTTGGTTCGCTTTTCATGATAGTCCAGCTGTCTCACTGGTCAGGGTAGGACAGTTGGCCCCCTGGTCAGGGTAGGCCAGTTGGCTCCCTGGTCAGGGTAGGCCAGTTGGTTCGCTTTTCATGATAGTCCAGCTGTCTCACTGGTCAGGGTAGGACAGTTGGTTCACTGGTCAGGGTAGGCCAGTTGGTTCCCTGGTAGGGGTAGGCCAGTTGGCTCACTGGTCAGGGTAGGCCAGTTAGCTCGCGGGTCAGAGTAAGCCAGTTGGCTAACTGGTCATAGTAGGTCAGTTGGCTCACTAGTTAAAGTAGGCCTGTTGGCTCATTCGTCAGGGTAGGCCAGTTGACTCACTGGTCAAGGTAGGCCAGTTTAACCGCTGGTCAAGGTAGGCCTGTTGGCTCACTGGACCGGGTGGGCCAGTTGGCTCACTGGTCATATAGGCCAGTTGGCTCACAGGTCAAGGTAAACCAGTTGGCTCACTGGTCAGGGTATACCAGTTGGCTCACTTTTCAGGGTTGGCCAGTTGGCTCACTGTTCAGAGTAGGCCAGTTGACCCGCTGGTCAGGGTAGGCCAGTTGACCCACTGGTCAGCGTAGGCCAGTTGGCTCACTGGTCAGGGTAGGCCAGTTAGCTCACTGGTCAGAATAAGCCAGCTGATCCTCTGGTCAGGGTTGGCCAGTTAGGTCACTGGCCACAGTAAGCTAGTTGGCTCACTGGTCAGGGTAAACCCGCTGGCTCGCTGGTCAGGGTAGGTCCAGTTGGCTCGCTGGTCAGGGTAAACCCGCTAGGCTCGCTGGTCAGGGTAGGCCAGTTGGCTCGCTGGTCAGGGTAGGGCAAATGCCTCGCTGGTCATGGTGGGCCAGTTGGCTCACGGGTGAGGGTAGGCCAAATGCCTCGCTGGTCATGGTGGGCCAGTTGGCTCACTGGTGAGGGTAGGCCAAATGCCTCGCTGGTCATGGTGGGCCAGTTGGCTCACTGGTGAGGGTAGGCCAGTTGTCTCCCTAGGTCAGGGTGAGCCAGTTTACCTGCTGGTCAGGGTAGGCCAGTTAGGCAGCTGGTCATGGTAGGCCAGTTGGCTCACTGGTCAGGGTAGGCCAGTTGGCTCACTGGTCAGGTTAGGCCAGTTGGGTCGCTGGTCAAGGTAGGCCAAATGCCTCGCTGGTCATGGTGGGCCAGTTGGCTCACGGGTGAGGGTAGGCCAAATGCCTCGCTGGTCATGGTGGGCCAGTTGGCTCACTGGTGAGGGTAGGCCAAATGCCTCGCTGGTCATGGTGGGCCAGTTGGCTCACTGGTGAGGGTAGGCCAGTTGTCTCCCTGGTCAGGGTGAGCCAGTTTACCTGCTGGTCAGGGTAGGCCAGTTAGGCAGCTGGTCATGGTAGGCCAGTTGGCTCACTGGTCAGGGTAGGCCAGTTGGCTCACTGGTGAGGGTAGGCCAGTTGGCTCCCTGCTCAGTGTAGGCCAGATGGCTCGCTGGTCAGGGTAGGCCAGATAGCTCACTGGTCACAGTAGGCCAGTTGGCTCACTGGTTAGGGTAGGCCAATTGGTCTGCTGGTCAGGGTAAGCCAGGTGGCTAACTGGTCAGGGTTGGCCACTTGGGTCACTGGTCAAGGGTTGGCCAGCTGGGCTGGGTAGGCAAGTTGGTTCACTTGTTACGTTCGGCCAGTTGGCTCGCTGGTCATGGTAGGTCAGTTGGCTCACTGGTCAGGGTAGGTCAGTTGGCTCACTGGTCAGGGTAGGCCAGTTTATGCACTGGTCAGGGTAGGCCATTTGGCCAGTTAGGCTGGGTAGGGCAGTTGGCTTACTGGTCAGGGTAGGCCAGTTAGCTCGCTGGTCTGGGTAAGCCAGTTGGCTCATTGGTTTAGGTAGGCCAGTTGGCTCACTGGTCAGGGTAGGCCAGTTGTCTCACTGGTCATTGTAGGCCAGTTGGCTCACAGGTTAGGGTCGGCCAGTGGGATCACTTGTCAGGGTAGACCAGTTGGCTCTCTGGTCGAGGTCGGTCAGTTGGTTCGCTGGTCAAGGTAGGTCAGTTGACCCGCTGGTCAGGGTAGGACTAGCTGGCTCCCTGGTCAGTGTAGGCCAGTTGACCCGCTTGTCAGGGTAGGCCAGTTGGCTCACTGGTCAAGGTAGGCCAGTTGGCTCACTGGTCAAGGTTGGCCCGCTGGCTCGCTGGTCAGGGTAGGCCACTTGGCTCACTGGTCAAGGGAGGCCAGTTGGCTCACTGGTCAGGGTAGGCCAGTTGGCTCAATGGTCATGTTAGGCCAGTTGACTCACGGGTCAGGTTAGGCCAGTTGGCTCGCTTTTCATGGTAGTCCAGCTGTCTCACTGGTCAGGGTAGGCCAGTTGGCTCACTGGTCAGGGTAGGCCAGTTGGCCCCCTGGTCAGGGTAGGCCAGTTGGCTCCCTGGTCAGAGTAGGCCAGTTGGCTCCCTATTCAGGGTAGGCCATGTTACCTATCGTACGTTACGGCTCGTGATCCTACAGCAGCCAAACTTTAATAAGTCTAGGGATACGACACAACTGCTGTTCTCAATAGCGAATCACCAGTATAACCCCTTAATGGGTAATGAGCATAAAATAGAATCTTCATAGGACTGAAGAATAAAGATACTAAGTATAGATATATACTATTATATTAAATAAATCTCAAAAGCAAACAGATGATTATATGGTCACAATATATCACATTAAAAATATCACTGTAACTTCCAGACATTAAATCAATACTAAGAATAATTATATGGCTAGAACAAAAGAATGACTTAACTCCAAGATGATATCTCCCTGGTTTCTGCTCAGCTACTGAACTACAATATGCGAGTCAAAAAACACATTGCCTTGCCCCGCGAATAAATTGCCAAAGTTACAATATTTATTATTTCAACAATGGAGCACTACATTGTGACAAGAGTAATCTCAAACTAACTTAATGAATAATTAGTACATATTGATATAGACAACAAAGCAATTGTTTCTTTACATAGTAATTAAAATATGCATACAGAAAGAAATAATGGCATGCACACCCAGCAACGGACGATCCCACGACAATTTGCCAGATACAGTTCACTCAATTATTATTTCACTCTGTTACCCACTTATGATCACATATAAATCATTAGTTCCCGTGGGAAAACTGATCACACAAAGAAATAAACAATCATTCCCACGATACGCTGGGCCTAACGCCAACACTGTAACATGAATGTGCATTTGCATAGAACATAAGTATACAATATACATGCTTGTAATTTACATACAATTATAAATGTACATATTAATATATTCACTCACGTATCTTATAAGGGTACGTAACACTTCCACCTCCAAGAAAAAAAATGCAATGGATTGAAGATCAATGGCATTTTTTCAGAAGTAAAAATGTTAAGTAAAAAGAAACATTTCATTTATGGTACATCAAAACTTCTTGACAAAGCATCAGCAATAACATTTTGTCTGCCTGGAATATGTTTGATTTCTACATTAAATTCCTGCAAAAACAATGACCATCGCAGAATTCGTTGGTTCTTGACTTTCATCATATTTATAAAGATAAGGGGGTTGTGGTCTGTAAATACTAACACTTTATTTCCTGATAAGTAAATCTCAAACTTCTTGATTGACAATATAAGACCCAACGCCTCCTTTTCTACCACGGAATAATTTCTCTGAGCTGCATTAAATTTTCTGGAATAGTAATACACAGGATGCTCAATCTGGTCTAAACCAACTTGAATAAGCACAGCACCTATCCCAACATCTGACGCATCAATGTGTAATATAAATGGTTTATCAAATTGGGGACTAGCAAGAATTGGTGAGGTGGACAATATGCCCTTTAGGTTCTGAAAAGCATTCTGACAATCTTGTGTCCACTGAAACTTTACTTGCTTGCGTAACAAGTTTGTCAAAGGAGCAGCTACTGTTGAAAAATTTCTACAATAACGCCTATAGTATGCACACATACCAATAAACCGTTGGACTCCTTTCTTATTGGTCAACACTGGGTAGTCCACAATGGCTTGAATCTTATCTTGTAAGGGGATAATCTTACCTTGTCCCACCTCGTGGCCAAGATAAGTTATCGTACCTTTTGCCCAACTACACTTATTCATATTTATGGTTAACTTTGCGTTTTCTAACACTGTAAACAAGTTCTTAAGGCCTAAGAGATGATCGGCCCAATTCTTACTGTACAAAACAATGTCATCAAGGTAGGCTCTACAATCTGGCACATCCTTGAGTAAGAAATTCATAAGTCTTTGAAAAGTAGCAGGTGCATTTCTCAAACCGAATGGCATGACATTAAATTCATACGCACCATCAGGTGTAACAAAAGCAGTAACCTCTCTAGCATACTCTGTTAATGGAATTTGATAATACCCTTTTGACAAATCAAGCTTACTTACATATTCGGCATGACCTATGGACTCTATACATTCTTCCAACAAGGGTAAAGGAAAAACGTCCACTGTAGTGTTCTTGTTCAGTTTCCTGTAATCCACGCACAATCTCCAGGTTCCATCTGGTTTTGGCACTAACAAACACGGAGAGCTCCAAGTACTTTGACTTGGCCGAATGAAATCATGCTGGAGCAGATATTCCACTTCTGCTTGCATAATTTTCCTCTTTTCGGGATTCACTCGGTACGGATGTTGTCGAATGGGGGTGCTGTCCAAGAGCTGAATGTCGTGTGTGATGAGGTGGGTCTGGGTAGGAACCTCCCCAAACAGAGATGAATGGTTGTCCAGCAGAACCTGGAACTCATCACGTTGTTTCTCCTGTAAATGACATAGCATCTCCCTGCCATTGGAACTGGAACTGAGAAGTTGGATATTAACATCATGTCCCTCACTACAATTATCCTCAGGTGGTAACTCTTCCCGACTAAAACAAGCTACTACACCAGGTCCAACATAAGCTTTTAATCTGTTAATGTGCACAGTCATTTGGGGTTCTGAAAGATTAGGGTTAATTAGTTTATAAGTTAGGTCTCCCACCTTGTCTACCACTTGGTAGGGTCCTGCGAACTTATGGGACATGGAAGTCCCCATACGAGGTTTCAACACCAACACCAAATCTCCGACATCAAACGACCTTAGCTTAGCCTTGAACTTCTTGTCATATCGTACTTTCATGGCTTGTTGAGTCCTTCCCAGATGTTCTTTCGCCAACTCACGAGCCCGACACAACTTAGCCTTGACCTCGCTCAAGTACAATCCGCTCTGATGAACAGAGACATCTCCCAACAACTTTTCTTGTAGCATTTTAAGAGGACCTCTTACTTGGTGACCAAACACTAGTTCAAAGGGTGAACAGCCCAATGACTCTTGTAGCCCTTCTCTAGCAGCAAACAACACAAAGGGGAGATTCTCATCCCAATTACGTGGATGAGTTTCTCCTGTTGTCTTTAGCATTTGTTTCAAAGTCTGGTGGAAACGTTCAAGTCCACCTTGGCTTTGTGGATGATATGGACTGGACAATTTGTGCCGAATCCCTCGGGATTCGCAAAAAGTTCTGAAAACTTTAGAAACAAAATTTCCCCCATTATCACTCTGAATAACTCTAGGCATTCCAAACAACGAAAAGAATCTTTCAAGACACTTGATGAGATTATGAGCCTTGGTATTCCGTAGAGCATAAGCTTCAGGAAATCTAGTAGTCATACACATGAGAGTGAACAAAAACATGTTACCCGATTTAGTCTTAGGTAAAGGACCCACACAATCAATTACAACATGAGTAAATGGTTCATCAGGAACTACAATAGGTTGCAATGGTGCTCTAGGTACAGATTGATTTGGTTTACCAACAATTTGACAGGGTATACAGTTATGACAATATCTGACCACGTCTTTCTTTAACTTTGGCCAGAAAAAATATTTACTTATCTTATGGTACATATTCGTGATACCTTGATGACCTCCCATGGGGTCATCATGTGCAGCCTGCAGGACCTGCCTACGATAATCATTGGGGACAACGAGTTGGGTTCTAATCTCACAATCCTCTGAAGAGGGAGTTCCCTTGGGTCTCCACCTTCTCATCAGAAGTCGATCCTTGAAGAAGAAACCCGTCCCTTCCTCCAATGCATCAATATTATCAGGAGCCTCAGAAATACACTTACTTAAACTAGGATCAGTAGTCTGTACAACACTTAAGGGCAATGACTCAGACTCAGCAGCGAGCGGGCAAGAACCTAGTAGCCTGATCTCTTTTCCCGATTGATCAGAATAAAATGGAGTCATAGCTACTTCGGCCTCACTCTCGACAACTGGCGCACTGGAGACAAGCGGGCAAGGTACAGATAGTTCAGCCTCCTCACCTTCACTTTCCTTGTGATTTAGGTTCGGCGGGGCTTCTACTACGGCCTCACTCTCATCATCCAGTCGAGTCATAAAAGAATCCTCAAGATCCACCTCCCACTCCTTTACTGAAGGGGTCCTGGTCTTGGGATCAGCAACCTCAGTGAAGACAGGATTACTCTCACCTGTTTTTCCCATTGATCTAGTAACAACACAAGCAGGGTAAATAATATCATCATCTGCTTCCGGTTGAGCTAATACATTATGGGGTTTAGTTAACATGATGGGACACTTGGGCCCTACAACCATTTGGTTGCCAAAATCATTACCTAGAATAATGTCTACCCCAGGAATGGGCAGTTGTTTACTTACACCAACATTACACCATCCTGAAGTATATTTAGAATCAAGGTTAACTTGCAATAAGGACACTGGTTGCACACTACCGGCAATACCTTGGAGAAGCACAACTTCACCCAGATCTCGGGTGTCAACATCATCAAGTACCTTCTGGGTAATAAGAGACTGTGAAGCTCCAGTATCACGGAGTAATTGAACAGTCTTATGTCTACCATTAGTACATAATAAGGTACCTGTGGACATATAGGGTTTGAATTCAGCCATCCAATTGGGACTGACTGTAATACATGAAGAATTAATAGGTTGCACTCCTTTACTCATAATAAGACCAGTTGGTCGGAGTTCAGGATGCAAACTAAAACATGAAGAAATCACATGCCCCCTTCTCTTACAATGGGTACAATGTTTGACAGTGGACACACTGGTATAACCAACTGCCGGTTTAGAATTAGCATTACTAGGCTTAGATGATCCTGGCAATGGAGTAACCATCTTAGGGTTAGTAAGAGAAGAGTTCACGGGAGTAACTGTCGCACCAGGAGGAGACTTATACTGATAAGGAGTACGGTGAGCATTGAAATTTACTCTACGACTAGACTTAGGTGAAGTGGCCATAAACGGGGCCTTAGTCAGCAACTCATGCTCATCCGCGAGCTTTGACAGCTCATCAATATCGGTTACATTCTTTTGTTCTGCCATAAAAGTAGACAACTGGTCTGGAAGACAGGACAATACTTCTTCCATTATGAGAAGATTCTTTAGAGCATCAAAATCAGTGACTGCAAGTGACTTTAACCATCTGTTGCAAAAATTCGTCTTCTGACGAGTAAAATCTGCTATTGTTTGATCCTTGATTCTCCTTAGGTTCCTGAACTTTTGCCTGTGTGCCTCTGGATTTAGCTGGTATGCATTGAGGATGCTTTTCTTTACAAAGTCATAATCAAAACTATGAGCGTCAGGGAGGGATGTGAAAACCTCCTGACTACGCCCCTTGAATTGAGACTGCATAATGGCTACCCACTGATCCCTTGGCCAGTTCATACTGATGGCAATTTTATTAAAATGTGCAAAGAAAACCTCAGGATCTTCCTCATTGAACTTGGGCAACTCTATATACTTATTCATCCTGATGGGATTATTATCACTATTTGTTGAAACATTACTAGTATTTCCATGCCCAGCTGCCATACGCTGTGATTCAAGCCTGAAGTTAGTGTCCGCCATTTGTTGTTGAATCTCTAATTGCCTAGTTTGTTCCTCGGTTTGTTGCTTCTTTGTGGCTTCAAGTTGCAACTCAATTAAACCTCTCTGGTTTTGTGCCGCAATTTCTAAACGCCTAGTCTCCAGCTCCCTTTGCTGAGCTTCAGCCTCTAATATTTGCTGTTGCTGTTGAGCTTCAATCTCTCTTTGACGAGCTTCAGCCTCTAATATTTTCTGTTCTTTTTGAGCTTCAAGCTCTAATTGGCGAGCTTCTAACTCAAGACGCTTTAACGTCATCTGATCACTCGACTCCTCTCTTAACTCCTCTAGAATTTCTTCACCTAACTCCCCATTCTCAACAAAATGCGTCACAATGACTTTCAATATTTGGGCTTTAACCATTCTATTGCTGGCGGTCAAATCCAAATGATTTGCCATTTGTATTAACTCAGTCTTTTTAAGGTTCTGAATCCCTTCAAAGTCTGGGTGAGCCACCAACGCTGCAACTTTCTCCTCCATCGTTACTAACACTTGGCACTTAATTCACAAAATTAATTAACACAATGGCACTGCACTACACTTCACTGTAAAATTGTCACCACACTGAAAATTCGCTTGGCCTCACTGCACAAACAAAATATATAGGATGACTTACCTCAAAATCGTGAAACGTTGTTACTTGACACACAGGAAGGCTTGCTTGGCACATGGAATAGTTCTTAAGAAACACACAGAGACACTTGACACTGGTACCTAGGAAGGCAAGGTTAGATTAGCATAGTTAAGTGGGACAATATTTCCCGGCACAGGCCCCCATAACTCTTTGTTACCTATCGTACGTTACGGCTCGTGATCCTACAGCAGCCAAACTTTAATAAGTCTAGGGATACGACACAACTGCTGTTCTCAATAGCGAATCACCAGTATAACCCCTTAATGGGTAATGAGCATAAAATAGAATCTTCATAGGACTGAAGAATAAAGATACTAAGTATAGATATATACTATTATATTAAATAAATCTCAAAAGCAAACAGATGATTATATGGTCACAATATATCACATTAAAAATATCACTGTAACTTCCAGACATTAAATCAATACTAAGAATAATTATATGGCTAGAACAAAAGAATGACTTAACTCCAAGATGATATCTCCCTGGTTTCTGCTCGGCTACTGAACTACAATATGCGAGTCAAAAAACACATTGCCTTGCCCCGCGAATAAATTGCCAAAGTTACAATATTTATTATTTCAACAATGGAGCACTACATTGTGACAAGAGTAATCTCAAACTAACTTAATGAATAATTAGTACATATTGATATAGACAACAAAGCAATTGTTTCTTTACATAGTAATTAAAATATGCATACAGAAAGAAATAATGGCATGCACACCCAGCAACGGACGATCCCACGACAATTTGCCAGATACAGTTCACTCAATTATTATTTCACTCTGTTACCCACTTATGATCACATATAAATCATTAGTTCCCGTGGGAAAACTGATCACACAAAGAAATAAACAATCATTCCCACGATACGCTGGGCCTAACGCCAACACTGTAACATGAATGTGCATTTGCATAGAACATAAGTATACAATATACATGCTTGTAATTTACATACAATTATAAATGTACATATTAATATATTCACTCACGTATCTTATAAGGGTACGTAACAGGCCAGTTGGTTCGCTTTTCATGGTAGTCCAGCTGTCTCACTGGTCAGGGTAGGACAGTTGGTTCCCTGGTTGGGGGAGGCCAGTTGGCTCACTGCTCAGGGTAGGTCAGTTAGCTCGCGGGTCAGAGTAGGCCAGTTGGCTAACTGGTCATAGTAGGTCAGTTGGCTCACTAGTTAAAGTAGGCCTGTTGGCTCATTCGTCAGGGTAGGCCAGTTGACTCACTGGTCAAGGTAGGCCAGTTTACCCAGTTGTTCAAGGTAGGCCTGTTGGCTCACTGGACCGGGTGGGCCAGTTGGCTCACTGGTCAGGGTAGGCCAGTTGGCTCACTGGTCATATAGGCCAGTTGGCTCACTGGTCAAGGTAAACCAGTTGGCTCACTGGTCAGGGTAGGCCAGTTGGCTCACTTTTCAGGGTTGGCCAGTTGGCTCACTGTTCAGAGTAGGCCAGTTGACCCGCTGGTCAGGGAAGGACAGTTGGCTCACTGGTCAGGGTAGGCCAGTTAGCTCGCTGGTCAGAGTAGGCCAGTTGGCTCACTAGTCAGAGTAGGCCAGCTAGCTCATTGGTCAGAGTAGGCCAGTTGGCTCATTGGTCAGGGTAGGACTTTTGGCCTGCTGGTCAGGGTAGGCCAGTTGGCTCACTGGTCAAGGTAGGCCAGTTACCTCACTGGTCAGGTTAGCCCAGTTGGCTCGCTGGTCAAGGTAGGCCAGTTACCTCACTGGTCAGGTTAGCCCAGTTGGCTCGCTGGTCAAGGTAGGCCAGGTGGGTCGCTGGTCAGGGTAAGCTAGTTGGCTAATTGGTCAGGATTGGCCAGTTGGCTTACTGGTCAGGGTTAGCCAGTTGGCTCGCTAATCCGGGTAGGCCAGTTGACCCGCTGGTCAGGGTAGGCCAGTTGACCCACTGGTCAGGGTAGGCCAGTTGGCTCACTGGTCAGGGTTGGCCAGTTAGCTCACTGGTCAGAATAAGCCAGCTGATCCTCTGGTCAGGGTTGGCCAGTTAGGTCACTGGCCACAGTAAGCTAGTTGGCTCACTGGTCAGGGTAAACCCGCTGGCTCGCTGGTCAGGGTAGGCCAGTTGGCTCGCTGGTCAGGGTAAACCCGCTGGCTCGCTGGTCAGGGTAGGCCAGTTGACTCGCTGGTCAGGGTAGGCCAGTTGGCTCACTGGTCAGGGTATGCCAGTTGGCTCCCAGGTCAGGTTAGGCCAGTTGGGTCGCTGGTCAAGGTAGGCCAAATGCCTCGCTGGTCATGGTGGGCCAGTTGGCTCACTGGTGAGGGTAGGCCAGTTGGCTCCCTGGTCAGGGTGAGCCAGTTTACCTGCTGGTCAGGGTAGGCCAGTTGGCTCACTGGTCAGGGTGGGCCAGATGGCTCCCTGCTCAGTGTAGGCCAGATGGTTCGCTGGTCAGGGTGAGCCAGTTTACCTGCTGGTCAGGGTAGGCCAGTTGGCTCACTGGTCAGGGTGGGCCAGATGGCTCCCTGCTCAGTGTAGGCCAGATGGTTCGCTGGTCAGGGTAGGCCAGATGGCTCACTGGTCACAGTAGGCCAGTTGGCTCCCTGGTTAGGGTAGGCCAATTGGTCTGCTGGTCTGGGTAAGCCAGGTGGCTAACTGGTCAGGGTTGGCCAGATGGTTCGCTGATCAGGGTAGGCCAGTTAGCTCACTGGTCAAGGTAGGTCAGTTGGCTCACTGGTCAGGGTAGGCCAGTTGGCTTACTGATCAGGGTAGGCCAGTTGGCTCGCTGGTCAGGGTAGGCCAGTTGGCTCACTGGTAAGGGTAGGCCAGTTGGCTCGCTGGTCAGGGTAGGCCAGTTGGCTTGCTGGTCAGGGTAGGCCAGTTGGCTCACTGGTCAGGGTAGGCCAGTTGGCTTACTGATCAGGGTAGGCCAGTTGGCTCGCTGGACAGGGTAGGCCAGTTGGCTCGCTGGTCATGGTAGGTCAGTTGGCTCACTGGTCAGGGTAGGCCAGTTTATGCACTGTTCAGGGTAGGCCAGTTGGCCAGTTAGGCTGGGTAGGCCAGTTGGCTTACTGGTCAGGGTAGGCCAGTTAGCTCACTGTTCAGGGTAGGCCAGTTGGCTCACTGGTGAGGGTAGGTTAATTGACTCACTGGTCAGGGTAGGCCTGTTGGCTCACTGGTCAGGGTAGGCCAGTTGGCTCACTGGTCAGGATGGGTCAGTTGGCTCACTGGTCAGGATGGGTCAGTTGGCTCACAGGTCAGGGTATGCCAGTTTGCCTGCTGGTCAGGGTAGGGTCAGTTGGCTCCCTGGTCAGGGTAGGCCATTCGACCCGCTGGTCAGGGTAGGACAGTTGGCTCGCTGGTCAGGGTAGGCCAGTTGACCTGCTGGTCAGGGTAGGCCAGTTGACCTGCTGGTCAGTGTAGGCCAGTTGGCTCACAAGTCAGGGTAGGCCAGTTGACCCGCTGGTCAGGGTACCTGAGAAGCTAATTGGCCTACCCTGACCAATGAGCCAACTGGCCTACCCTGACCAGCAGGTCAACTGGCCTCGCCTGACCAGTGAGTCAACTGGCCTATCCCTCGAAAAAGAGGCATCGTTCTCTCACTCTCCATATAATTTCAAACATTTCCTTCGTGTCATAAACGTTGGAAATGTCAAATCATTCGAATATAAAACATTAACATATTTCTCATTTAAAAATACAATTTTCTGGTAAAAAATAATATTTATATATGTATAAACATCTATATAAATTTATATTGCAACAAAAACGAATGCCATAATGAAAAAAAAAGCATATGACCACTGAAATTTTTAGAAACATTTACAATCTTTCATTCATTCGTAAGTTAACATCATTATTATTATCAACAATAAACAGCTTCGTGGTGCACGTTGCCCTGTAACCTAAATATAATGTTTTATGTTACTAAACATGAAGCATTGTGGAACATCATGTTTACTTCTCAAACATTATTCAAATACTTATATATTTTCCAATATTATTCTTAGCATATTTTGTCCACATTCAATAGATTATAAATTGGTAATGCATAACGATTCACCCAGTCAGCAGTGTTACAAACACATTTATGGATACAAAGTACATAGGAATGTTTGAACGAGATTGAACATTACCTGGACATAGTCTCTAGATTACAGGGACTTCGTTGGGTCTCAGCCATAGCTAAGACCCATGTCCTATTTTTCATAATATAAGGAAAGTTTAAGATTAATTATTTTAGCATTTAGGTAATTGATCATTATGTTGAAGACAAACTGTACTGTACCTGCGGCAATGTCCATCACTCGGACGTGTTGACGGCGGTCCTTTGGGACCATCTGAGCCACGTAGTCAGCAGTGATCACGGGCCCTCTATAATTCGTATAGACTCTAATCTGACCAAGAGAAGAATATCACCTTTCAGAGATGCTTCGTAGTTATTATTATACCTATAAGTAATTGACCAAAATTATCTTATATGAAAGGTAAAAACACGAAATATCTCAATATATATTTCTCTGAGGTTATGGTTATATTCGTTAGGTTATGGTTATGTATAATATTTATATATTGTCACAAGATATTGTAATTTTAATGCATATATGAAATTAATGAGCAAATCAATTGCTTTGATATGTTAAACTGCTCGTAATGTTTATAGATTTCTAGCTATACCCGGCCACGCGTTGATATGGCTTAGCAACACATGTGCGTTGCTGAACCACAGCATTATTCCCCTGTCCCCCAGTCCTCCCCATCATCCCCGTCTCATCGTTTTCACACCGATTCCCCGTCTCCCCTCCCCTCGTCCTCCCTACCATTCCCCCTCCCCGTCCCCTTATCCTCCCTACAACCCCCCACACGACCGTCCCTGCGGCCTCCCCACCATCTCCCACTCCCCCATCCCCTCGTCCTCCCAACCATACCCCCACACCTATTCCCTCTTCCTAAACACTATTCTCCATTCCTCCCATCCCTTCGTCCGCCCCATCATTCTCCCCCTTCCCCGTCCCTTTGTCCTCCCTCACCATCCCCCACATTCCTCTCCCATGTCCTCCATACCATTCCCCCCTCTCCCGTCCCCCTCGTCCTTCCTACCATCCTCCACTCCCCTGTTCCCTTATCCTCCCTACCTTTCACCATTTTCCTGTCCCCTCGTTCCCTTCAGAAAATTGGGAACATCAAATGAACTAATGTTCCTCATCACTGAAATATAAGAAAAACAGTTAAAAACAAAACGAAAAACAATGAAAAAATAACAAAAAAGTACTATACTCATGAAATGAACAGTATGGTAAACAACACAGCTTAATTCCAATGCAATGTCACACAAAATATTTAAATAAAAATAAAAATAATTCAAAATCTATGAAAACTAAATTTATCAATGCAATCAGAAACATTGAAATGTAATCGTAACATATTTAGTATAGCGTCTGTTGCTATTATGTGTAACAGATGGCGCTCTTTTTAAAGAAAAGCATGTTTTTTCCCAATCAAAGGTGTGGCATCTATATAGTAGATATATAAAAACACGTGCTTATTTGAATGGAATGTTGTGTCAAAATTTGAAAGCAATCAGTGAAGAATTTTTGGAGATTATAGTGTGTGTTTCTCTTACGTCCAACAGATGGCGCTGTTTAAAAAAAAACGAATGTTTTTTCCTGTCATCGGTGAGGCATGTATTTAGTAGATACATAAAAACACGCGTTTATTTGAATGCAACGTTGTGTCAGAATTTCAAAGCAATCAGTGAAGAACTTTCGGAGATTAGCGATTTTGAATAAACGAACATTTCCAGTCTTATTTATTTATATAGATTAACACTTGACACCCTATTATTTATTAGGAGAAACTCTTGAAAACATTTCCCTGTTCTGTATTTATTTGTATTGTTTTATTTTCTAACTCTTGTGGATGCACTTTAAGTTTATACTCATTTGATATTGCAAATGTTAAATTATCAGGCGAGTAATATTGAGGTTTAATATCACACCTACACACTGGAGTTCTATGAGATGGTTGGACGCAGCTAATGTTGGGTCAGTATTTAAAGTTATCAAGACAGTCAGGAGGCGATAATCTATAGCCATGTCCCTTATATGCTTTATATGCAAGGTGATATATATAATACCTTAAGAAACAGGTCAACAGAACATCTAATGAAAAGAGTCTATATAGAACAACACTACACCTTTATGTGGATATCTTATCACCTGAACTTTATATATATATATATATATATATATATATATATATATATATATATATATATATATATATATATATATATATATATATATATAATATTGGTGTATACTGGCAGCAGGTTTTCTTTCAAACATGTCTCAGTGAATATGACCACATATTCTGTATTTACTATTTTCTGGTTTAGGGCTTCTTTCCCTCTTAACTATTTTCTTAGTATCAGGGCTTAGCTGAAATAGGAGTTCTCCAAAACCCATTTTCGTAATTTTAAGGTGAAGAAAAGAAGTGAATTACTTTAGAATGTATTACACTTATTTATACAATATGCACCCTCTGCCTCGACCTCCTACCTCCTAGGCCTCTTTCTTCTTCCTCCTCGACCTAGTCCTTCTTCCTGGAATTCTTCCTCCTTCCTCCTTGACCTCCTCCTCCTCCTCCACATCCTTCCTCCTCCTCCTCCTCGGCCTCCTCCTTTCTCCCTTACCTACTCCTCCTTCCTCCTCCTCCTCCTTCCTTTGGACACATGTATAAGCAAGTAGATGGGATCGCCATGGGTTCTCCCCTAGGTGTCCTGTTTGCGAACTTCTACATCGGTACCATCGAACAAAAGGTCTTAGTCGAAATGAACTTGAAACCGGCCATATACTGCAGATATGTTGACGACATTTTTACATAGGTACCTGATGTCAGACATCTGCAGGAGCTGAAGGAGGCATTTGAGCGAAATTCTGTGTTGCGTTTCACTTACGAGATGGAGAAGGATGGGAAGCTGCCCTTTCTAGATGTAACAGTCATGGAAAGGAGCGGAGGTTTCCACACTGCAGTCTACACTAAGGAAACAAACATAGGAATGTGTCTCAGTGCCAACAGTGACTGCCCAGACAGGTACAAGAGGAGTGTTGTTAACGTTT